>NW_027100727.1:785000-807500 GCF_040412425.1 Macrobrachium rosenbergii
ACTGTATCATGGAGAAATGTGTAGTATTTGTTATAGTCCTGAGCCTAGTAGATTCCTGAGGGTACGTCCTTACTGCAGTAAAACATGTTATGAACACACGCTGGAAACTTCTCACATACATATCACAAACAAGTTAAATGAAAGTCAGGGACTTATTGGTAGCAGTCCTGGCTAGTGCTTGATATGATTATCCTGAATTTGCCAAAGATTCTTTCTCCACCTACAGTTGTTGACTTGTTTCCAACCTGTTTGTGATATGTATGAGATAAACATCTGATATGTATGGGATAAGGGGAAGGAAACCCTGTTTGACTCTTTTCATCCCAACCCTGGCTTCACACTTCCTGTCACACTGACTGATTCGACTGACTCCTGGATGAAGAAGCAGCCTTAGTTGACAAGGCAGTTGATCTGTCAATCCAAACCCATGAACTGGCATCTGAAAAGGAATAAAATGGCTAGTGGAGTCTGTTTACTTAATGTCATTTATGTATATATCCATTTTACTTTATACACTTTATTCATTTTATTTATATATTCATTTTACTATTTCATTTTCATCTTCGAAATCATTAGGAATTTGCATCACCCAAAATTTTCAGCCCGTCACGTATTTAGTTGTAATTGCTATATGATGAAATATAATGCGCATCCATGTATTATTTTCGGTCTGTAACAGTAATAGTCTATGGATAATAAACCCCACATTGAGAGTTGCCGTCGTTGAGCACGAGGCCAGTTTCTCTCACCACTGGCCCCAACAGAAGCTTGCAGAGTGAGCACCTTGGTTCGAGCTTTAGGACGCCATATAATGTCCCTTGTACAGGACTGGGAATTTCCAACCCACCCTCTCTTACTTTTCCCTCATTTCACACAGTACTACTAAGGGATTCAGAGACGATGAAGCACGGTTTTTCAGCAACACCCTTTTATCAAATAAAGGTGAAAGTTGGCAAGTGTATATTTTATAACCGTACCTAATTTTTGCTAGTATTATTTGGTACTTCAGTTATATAGTTCTGGTACTCGTCTGAGTAAAAGTGTGTTTCTTATGCCAGAGCCATCAAAATCGCAGGTAAGGGTTTTCAACACAATAGTGACCTTCACCTATGACGTCACGAGGCTCCACCCACAGTAAAGAGAAGTTTACATTTTGGGAAAACGTCTCTTCACTGTGGCTCTGCCCTCTTGCCGATGACATATTCACTGATCAATATTAGTACCCATCCAAGGCTTCAGCGATATCAATGATTGTGAGCAGGATTTTTCATCAACTTGATTGCATTATCATTCTCAATAAGTTTATTATTATTATTATTATTATTATTATTATTATTATTATTATTATTATTATTATTATTATTATTATTATTATTATTTCGTGGAGGTTTCATCGCAACTTCCACAGCAGTTGTTAGGACAAAGTTATTAGCTTAGAATTCTTCCATTTTCTTGATATTCGTATTGTTTCTACTTTGCAAATAATTCGAATAATTCAGGGCGGGAATACATAAAGACCATCCGTTTTGTTTTACCTCAGGTTTCGACACTATAGCCTTCGATTCGCAGCAAGTCAGGAGCGGTCACTAGAAGCTGAGTTCAAATGAAAAGCATTGATGCCTCATTTCTCTCAATTGTTACAGGTGTAAAGGTCAACGCCATTGTTTTATTTTAGTTAATGCAACCCATTGCTATTTTTCTTTGTTTTTTTTTTATTTATACCTTACAGCACCCTAAACAGCACTCGTATTCTCGCTGCAAATAAAAGGTATATAATGGCAGGAGTCACGATTTTGAGGGCAAGCTGTTATTTACCTACTCAACATCAATCAAATGTAACACGATTTATATTGATGTGCATCGAAAGGAAAATATATTAGAATCAGTTTGAATGAGGAACATATTGTTAAAATCATTGTGTTTTAATAAATATGTTTTAGATGTGCAAATAAAACGTCTACCGCTATACATAATTTATTTACAAAATGTCTTCATCGTCGTCACTCTCGAGGCCCGTCCTCATCGTCGCTGTAATAGCGATGTCACTGATGACTGGTTCCTTCCAGGCTCTCGTGGATAGTGTCTTTGATTGTCTAACAGCTCCTGCCCACACTGTCTTCTGGGGTGGCCAAGTAACTATTACCCACTATAGAAATAATTAGCTATTCACGCTATAGTAAATCTTGCGACGGGTCTTCTCGCTTGTACTGTATACAAATGTTTGGCAAGCTGTAGCACAAATGCAGTCTTGCAACCACGGGGATGATTCCATATCCTGGTGGCCATTATCGAATTTGTTGAAGCCTTGACGGTCTAAGCATATTCATTCACCTTCTAGAGACTTATTGGAAGTTATTGCCCACCTGGTGGATGGGCGGAGCCTCATGACGTCATATGTTCACGTCACGAATGGTTTTAGGTCCTTTTCTCTGATTTTCTCGGTTCCGGCATTGGCCACTTCATTTTACTCTGTAAATATCAAAACCATCGAACTTAGGTGCTAAATAATACACATTTTACTCTATAAATATCAAAACTATCGAACTTAGGCACTAAATAGTACATTCACTCTATAAATATCAAAACTATCGAACTTAGGTACTAAATAGTACACAATTTACTCTATAATATATTAAAACTATCGAACTTAGGTACTAAATAGTACACATTTTACTCTATAAATATCAAAACTATCGAACTCTAACAAAAAGGTGTTGCCGAAAAATCGTGTTTCATCGACTATGAATCCCTAAGTAGTGCTTTGTGCAATGTTATTTATTTTTGCAATTTGTAACATATTATTATTTCTGGATTTTTAAAATTTTCCGTCATCAGTGGACCGGACCTTTAATGGCTACTCGGTACTGCAAGATGTCTTTGTTTATTTGTTGGATACTGAATGCACAAGGTGTTGCGCAATAAGAGTAATTAATCGTACTGTGATAAATGCTGTACATTTTCAGTTTAAACTGCAAGAGAGAGAGAGAGAGAGAGAGAGAGAGAGAGAATCTTGCAAGGGAGAACCAAAGGTGTGCGTTTATCATATATGTCTTAAACCTCATAACGGCCAATGAGGCCTATAAGAAGGGTTTTATTAAAATAAGGGATGATTATTTTATTTCAATATATACAATATATAGCTTTCCACTATTATTTCCACTGACAATTTCCAGAATTCTCATCAAAAACAAGAGACGGTGCGTCTAAATCGAGCGCAAATAACAGTAAAAGTCGAGTGTGTAGACCCAGCCGTGACTTCACCTCAAAGGGCCATTGACGTTGGTGTCCTGGGAGGGTGAGGGGAGGGGGCCCCTGGGTTGTTTGTTATTGGCCCGGCTGCCGAATTATAAGAAAAAAAAAAAAAGCAAGTTAGCTTATCGACAACTGTTACCCAAAGGGCGTAAGCCCTGTGACGCCTCCTCGTCTCCTGCTGCTGCTGCTGGAAAGTCACAGGTGTTGACGTCAGACTTCTCCTTGAGCGTTGCAAGAACTTTTTCCAGTATGTAGGAGACAAGAAGGATTCCCAAAGGATTCCTAAGGATTCCAGGGAAGCCTTTGGACCTTCACGGGAGCTAAGGATGCCTTTTAGGATTGGCTGCTGCTTCTATGCTATCCTGCGGATATCCTTGAGATTCACAGATAGGATCCTGTCATGATTTTCCGGATGAGATGTGGCTTCGTTTTTTGTGTGTGTGTTTAATTTATTATATTTTTATTTGTATTCTTTTATGTTTGTGAGTTTCTTTATGGGATAATTGGGGTTATTCATTTTGAGAAGAATGATGTATGAAGTACACATTGGTTCAGATACTGTACAATATGCAAGGATACACTCTCATGTATATATATATATATATATATATATATATATATATATATATATATATATATATATATATATATATATATATATACATATATAGATATATATATATATATATATATATATATATATATATATATATATATATATATGTATATATATATATAAAATATATTACCACCTTACCTTGCTTGTAATACAGTATTATTGAAACCTTTGCAACATATCTTGTGTGTCTGGTTCAAGGATATTGGTCTCAATGACAAAAAGCCAGTAGATTGAGAATCAGATTCAAAATAGAGAGTGTATATATATATATATATATATATACATATATAGATATATATATATATATATATATATATATATATATATATATATATATATATATATATATATAAAATATATTACCACCTTACCTTGCTTGTAATACAGTATTATTGAAACCTTTGCAACATATCTTGTGTGTCTGGTTCAAGCGGTATTGGTCTCAATGACAAAAAAAAGCCAGTAGATTGAGAATCAGATTCAAAATAGGGAGTGCCGTCAGTGCACCTCACGTGGTGCACTGTAAGCATTCCTTAAAGGGTGTTTGCAGCCACTTTTTAGACTTTTACTTTACCTCCGTTCCCTCTTCCTTTCTTCAGTCTTGCTGTTCAACTTCTCCAACTATGACTTCGTATTTCTACCTTTAGATCCGTATACTTCACTTCCTTTATTTTCTGGATCCCTTTTTCCTGCTGTCCAACCACTCCAACGCCCTCTTTTCCCTCTCTCAAGAGTTGATTGGCCGAAAGTACTCAGTCAGTGGTTGGCTTGACAGCCTTAGTTCTATAAAACCGATCATGTCATCCATCTGTGTTAGAGAGAGAGAGAGAGAGAGAGAGAGAGAGAGAGAGAGAGAGGAGAGGGAGGTAGGGAGGGAGGACCTGTATGTATTGATGGATTGCAGGAGTGGATGAACACTAGATGTTTGTGGTTGAGTATTAATCTTGAGCGATGCTCTTTTGTTCCCTTGCAGGAATGATGGGGCTTAGAGACTGTGGAATGAAAGGGAATGATTTCTCAGCCATTCCTCTGTACTGGAAAGAGAGAGAGAGCGGCAACTTACCAAACACATATCACAAACAGGTTGGATGCAAGTCGACGAATTCTTGATAGTCCTAAGCAGCCTTTGCCAAAGATGCCTTGTCCACTTGCACTCGTTGTTGACATGTTTTCAACCTATTTGTGATATGTCTGCAATAAGTTGCCGACATGTTTTACTCTAGCGTGGAAGCACCCTCATTCTCCACTTACAGCCGTTGACTTACTGTCAACATGTTTGTGACATGTATACTATAAGTTATAAACATGTTATTATGTCATGCTTTGCTGCAGTGTGGAAGCTGGTGACGTATGAATGACATGTTATACTTTAGCATGGATTCACCCTCGTCCTCCAGTTAGAGTCGTTGACAAGTTGTCAACGTGTTTGTGT
Organism: Macrobrachium rosenbergii; assembly: GCF_040412425.1. Lineage (NCBI taxonomy): Eukaryota > Metazoa > Arthropoda > Malacostraca > Decapoda > Palaemonidae > Macrobrachium > Macrobrachium rosenbergii. The sequence continues at coordinate 790,304 of NW_027100727.1, forward strand.
CATGTAAGTGATAAGTTGCCGACATGTTTATGACGTGTTTAGCTGCAGTGCTAACACAACCTTAAAGTAGAGATGAAATTGCCAACACGCATAAACTCATTATAATATCTAATAATAATAATAATAATAATAGCTAGACGCAGCAACTTTTGCTATTATCGGTTATATTCTGCATCATAAAAATGAAATAGAATGGGGGACTCCATCTTTGGTGTATATATACTGTACAGTATATACATATATCCCTTTGTGATCTTCTTGGCTCCACTTGACAACCTCACTCAACTGGGTATAACTCCCAGGGGCAGCTTAGCTTCTGATGCGGAAGCATTGCCTTGTTTTCGTGTTTGTGTGCTGTTTGTTTTTGTATGTTTGTATGTGCAGGAGAGTGAAGGTGTTTTCTCTTATCATGGTTTTTGCACATACATACACAACACACACATATACAAGATATATATATATATATATATATATATATATATATATATATATATATATATATATATATATATATATATATATATATATATATATGTTACTGTTGAAATTCCGTTTCATTTTGTAAGAGAGTACTGTAAGTAGCTCGAGTTGCATTTAATGAAGAAGTAATGTTACATCCCTCTTCCTTGCCAGTATTTTCTTTATTGCAAAATATTGCAGAATAACTCCTAAGTTACTGTGCAATGTATGTTAAAAGACTTAGAAGTGAAGCATCAGTTTGAATAAGAAGGATTTTCAGAGACGAATAAAAATATTTCTGTTGAGTTCCTCAGCCTCGGAAGCAGCAGCTGTCTGCAAAGTTATGACTTTGGTCACGAATATTATTCCGTCTGCTACATAATTACACGCTGTTATTATTATAGTTAAAGACGAATATTCTGTTAGCATTCTTGGAGAATATTGACGTTGTGTCACATCTTTTATTATTATTATTTTTTTTATTATTATTATTATTATTATTATTATTATTATTATTATTATTATTATTATTATTATTATTATTAATAATGGATGTTGGTTACCAAGACAAACTTTTTTTGCCTGTTAACACGAAATCTCTCTCTCTCTCTCTCTCTCTCTCTCTCTCTCTCTCGTATATTATGTATTGTAAATAGCCTCTGTAAGTAAATAAGAAATGGCTGTTTGTATTGTAATGAGAATACTAGGCCTAAGCCGTTGATATTTATAAAGCCTATTGAAAAGTGATCTCTCTCTCTCTCTCTCTCTCTCTCTCTCTCTCTCTCTCTCTCTCTCTCTCTCTCTCTCTCTTCACATAAAAAATTAGATCATTTTGTACAGAATCTGCTTCGTATTTTTGCAACAGTTGTGGGGTTGATTTTACGAATGTACACACACACAGACCTGTACAGTACAGTATATATATATATATATATATATATATATATATATATATATATATTAAACCTATACATATATATGTATATATATATATTTATATTTATATATATATATATATATATATATATATATATATATATATATATATATATATATATATATATATATATAATATATATATATATAATATACACACATATATATACTGTATAATATATATGTATTAATATAAACGCATATATATACTGTATATATATATATATATATATATATATATATATATATATATATATATATATATATATATATATATATATATATATATATATATATATATATATATATATATATATATATATATATATATATATATATATATATGAAGTGTATAACAGGAGCATGAAAAGAATCAAAAGCACGAGAGAGAGAGAGAGAGAGAGAGAGAGAGAGAGAGAGAGAGAGAGAGAGAGAGAGAGAGAGAAGGGGGTGACAATTGAGTCTAGACAGTTATTTATTATTTGTGTATTTCCATCTATTTTTTCGGCAATTTTTCACTAATTCCACATATATATAACTAACCCCAGTCCCTTTAAAATTGGAGGGTACCAAACGCTAATAAGCACTAATATTGAAGCTCTTCCTTTGCAGTTAGAGGAGTAATAACCTTCTCCAATAAGCTCCTGTAAATATCAACATTTCTCCTCATTTTCGTTAGGAAGGGTTCCTAGGTGACCGTAACATGTGGGGAGAACGGGAGAGCGTTGATTATTCACGGTGAGAAAGTTGAAGAAATAGAAAGTTGGAGGTTCGTCGTTTTAAGGAATGAAAAATAAAAAAATAAAAAAATGCAGTAGATTTATGGTCGAAAATCATACAGTTTTTCTTGTTGCTGTGCTCTCTGGGGCCAAAGAATGCTATAAGATTCTTTCCTTATATTATGTGAGAATGACATAAAGAATGAAATAGCATAAATAAGAGAGAAACGAGTATTGTATTATTAGCGGACATTTATACCATTCATAAAGAATGTTTATTACCCACAAACTGACGACTGGTCCTCATCATGTACGAGTTAAAATGGCATCGTTAATGTGGTTTTTATTAGTCTAGAGGTTAATTAGATATGTAATAATATTAAGTTTTTGTTTTCACGAGTAATATATTTGCTCAGTAAATGCTTTCTTTACCAATTTATAGTCGTCTGTATTGTAATTTTTGCTTCTTTTTATTGTCAGCCGTAATATCACTAACTAGAAATCATAGTAACTATAATAAGGTGGTCAGTATAGTTTTATCAGTTACTCTCAGTTAAGGATAAGAAATAAATATTTATTCTTAATATTTCATTTTAAATCTCTTTTCTTTTTTGACATTTTTAGCTAAAAACTGAGGGTCCTTTCTTTTGCAAGTTCTCTGTCAGGGCTAAGAACAACAGAGAGAGAGAGAGAGAGAGAGAGAGAGAGAGAGAGAGAGAGAGAGAGAGATTGATTATGATGCGGAGAAATCTCGAATGTAATTGTGACCCCAACGTCACCATTGATCATGAATGAGGGACTCATTATGTATCATTGCAGGTCCCCTCTGGATGGCGCCTTTGGAGGATGAGCTTCCAATTCTCCCGCACTCTCTCTCCAGCCTTTGTTTTCCCTCTACAGTTGATTCATTCTCTCAGTCAATGATAAAAAGAAGTGATATTGCGTCATTGCTTGACGAAGATACGTTCATTCATTAGTTCCAGATTTCAAGGGCAGATTTACTACGATTTACTACTACTGCTACTGTTACTGCTGCTACTACTACTGCTACTGCTACTGCTACTATTCAGATTTACTGTGGAATATCCCCAAGTTTTACCTTCTCTGAATCTTTTATCTTGCTGTCCAACCACTCCAACCCTCTCTTTTCACTGTCTCAAGCGCTGAATGCCCCATAGTGTCCCAGCTCGGCTTTATAGCAAAACTTTTGTAAATAATATTCTCTCTCTCTCTCTCTCTCTCTCTCTCTCTCTCTCTCTCTCTCTCTCTCTCTCTCTCTCTCCTTTATTTCAGCGGTTAGCTGGCTTTTAAACTGCTAGGTTCATTGCAACAAAATTTTGCTTATTGCTTTAACAAATGAATGTTGCATCATAGGGATACAGTGATACAGTCTTAGGTGACAATTATTAAAGGTCTATGTAGTTTCATTTTGTTTAACCCTGTACATTTCTGTATTTTCGTTTTGTTTAATCTTGTAGATCTCTGTAAATCCACTTTGTTTATTTTAAAAATATTTTCCCGAAAAACTGACTCTCTCTCTCTCTCTCTCTCTCTCTCTCTCTCTCTCTCTCTCTCTCTCTTTTCCCTTTTTCAGAAATTAGTTGGTTTTGAAACAGCTAAGTAGGTGAATTGCATCAAAATTTTGCTCGTATGTTGAACAATGAAATCTTCCCACGTTTGGATAGAGTGCTATAGTTTTGTTTTACCCTGTCGGTCTCTGTAAATCCACTTTGTTTATTTTAGATATACTTCCTGGGAAAAACCGACTTCTGTATTGAAGAGAGGCGAGAACAACGGTTAATGGAAATTCTGCCCAATTTTATCACAGGAAGAAGAAAATGGGGGATCCGATTGGACTTCTCTTCCTCTCTTCTTCTTTTATTCTGTTTTCTTCTCTCCTCCTCTCTTGTGTGACATTCGGTCCTCGCAATTGAATCTATTCTCACTCCCCCTCCCCCCCTTCCTCCCTTTTTGGACTATTATATGTCCGGGAAAAGGATCGAGTTGGACTGATTCAAAAAGAAAGGTTTTTTTTTACCCGTCAGGTGGAAAGGGTTTTTGCACAGCCGAGTTTGTGTATATAAATTCAACGTCGTATTGGTCAACTTTAATATCGACATTGTTCCCTTCCTTTATTCAATACCACGACTGTCTCTCTCATTCTGCTCCCTCTTTGGTTTTCATCTCCCCTTTTTCTCTCTCTCTTTCTATCGCTTACACTTTATTTCTCTCAAGAGAGAAAATAAAAAAAGCTTTGGGTATTCTAGGTTTTTTTTATTTATTGATTTCGTTAATTTTTTAGGCAGAGAATGAAGGGGAAAATGACCATTCTTACTTAAGAGACTGTCACAAGCACAAGAGAGAGAGAGAGAGAGAGATTATTTATTAAGCCACATACCATTTTTTGAGAATGCGAGCACAAAATTACTTTAATACTTACTGTGTCAAATATAAAAAAAAGACAAACGTTTATTATTGTCTTGACTGATCTTACAATTCAGTGACAGATAAGACTTGTTTGTGTATATGAACATATGCAAACATTGCACAGATGATTACGTAATTTTATCTATGTAGATCATAAAATCTACATATGTGTATTAGGCAAATATTATTAAAAGGTTACATATCTATTACTCATCATGAATATTTTCATATATACTTATATAAGGAAATGGCTTCTCCCAAAAGCTATTGTTTTTGAGAAATCCAGTCAAGCATATAGAGGACCCACGAAAAATATATGTCTATAGGACACCCTAAAAATTTTTATTTAAAGCACCCTCTCCTAAAATCTAGTAAATCTTGTCTTCTGGCAAAAGTGAAAGCAACCAGTTTTATTTCACTTGAATATTTGAATGAGACGGACGTGGTGGTCCTCCTTGTGGCCATCTTGAAAACACTCAGAGGCCCCGGTGGTCACTTTTATGTCCAGAGAAAGGATTAGGTCAAGAGCCGCTACATTTGGGTGACAAATTGGCTCTACGTGAGTTCTACCACTTGAATCCACCAGGGATATTCTCTCTCTCTCTCTCTCTCTCTCTCTCTCTCTCTCTCTCTCTCTCTGCTCTTTATAATGAGACTACTGAAATATATGTTTTTAGGTCTTAAAGAAGATCATAATTTGATAATTTAAGTGTAAGAAAGAAAGGTATTTGTTATTATTATTATTATTATTATTATTATTATTATTATTATTGCTGATAGATTCACAATTTCGTGAAAAACAATCTGAGTAATAAAAATCCACAATTATATAGTAAATATATTACTATGTAAAAAGAACCAAAGACTTTCGAACACCTGAACGGTGTTCCTCATCAGTGTTAACGTTAAAATGCAAAGTGAGGGCAGTTTACTTATGAAATAGTTTTTAAAAATTGGGGGCGGGGCGAGAAGATAACAGCCCATCACGGAAGTGCTGGTTCGGGTGTTATGTAATACCAAATTCAACAGGCAGTTGCGCCAATCTTAGATGTCTTAATTCATAGGGATGTAAACAGTAACTCTTTCAAATTTTCAGTTTTTAGAAAAGCTACTAACAAAGAGAATTATATTCATTATTTTTCCCACCACTCACAGCAAGTTAAAAGGAATGTTATCATCAGCTTTGTTTTAAGAGCACTCCGTATATGCGACCCCGAATTTCTAGATGAAGAACTCTCCCATGTCGTAGATACCTTTAGGTCCTTAAAATACCCGGAACATTTTATTTCTGACGCCATCAGCCGTGCTAAAAGGAGGTTTTATATAGGTCATGTTAATAAGGGAATAAATAACAAGAAACATGTATCATTACCCTTTGAAGAAGAAGTCTCAAGAGTGGGCGATTATATGAATAAATACCAAAAGGATATAAAAATTGTTTATACCTATAAAAACACCTTGGCTAAAGCCCTTACCAAGAATAATAACAGCACCAAGAGAAACAGTGGTGTTTACAAGGTTCCCTGCCATAATTGCAATGCTGTTACTACGGGGAGGGTAGTAGGGGACTGGATGTAAGATTAAGGGAACATAGAAGGGGCTATGATCTTCATGCACAGGGGAGCGCTTTGGTAGCTTATAGTTTTAATTTAGACCACAAAATTAATTGGGGTGGTGCACGAACTATTTTTAAGTGACGATTCTCACGTGAGAAGATTAGTTGAAGGTGCCGCCATAAACATGGAAATATCGTTTGAAGATAATAAGTCATTTACTAATGAAGACCCTTTCATCAACTGGTTTATTGCCAAACACTACATTAAACATTTTAATTTCAAAACTGACGTTGACCGTGTGAACCCTGATGCTCTGCTTCCTCTTCCCCTCTCTCTCTCTCTCCAGATAGCCGACGTCCCTGTGGATGGTTCCGACTATGGCACCTATGCAGCGCAGGCAGATGCAACATCGTAAACACGAAGATCAAGGAGATTGGCGCAACTGCCTGTTGAATTTGGTATAACATAACACCCGAACCAGCACTTTCGTGACGGGCTGTTATCTTCTCGCCCCGCCCCCAATTTTTAAAAACTATTTCATAAGTAAACTGCCCTCACTTTGCATTTTAACGTTAACACTGATGAGGAACACCGTTCAGGTGTTCGAAAGTCTCTGGTTCTTTTTACATAGTAATATATTTACTATATAATTGTGGATTTTTATCACTCACATTATTATTATTATTATTATTATTATTATTATTTATTATTATTGGTCAATCACAGTCATCCCATTCGACTGGGTGGTTTTTATAGTGTGGGGGGGGAGGGTTTCCGGGTTGCATCCTGCCTCCTCAGGAGTCCATCACTTTCCTCACTATGTGCGCTGTTTCTAGTAACACACTTTTCTGCGTGAGTCCTGGAGCTACTTCGGCATCTAGTTTCCCAAATTCCTTATTGAAAGAGCTTATCAAAACTGCCGCCCTTCCATATTAAATAGTGGAAGCAACTTTAACAGATATAAAAATGAGATTCTATAGATTTTAAAAAGAAACTGAATAAACGGGGAAATAAAAAAAATAAATAATTCTTAGTGTGTCGCTCACATATGATTAAACCATCATTGCTGTACTCCCCTTTCTCTCCACTGCACTGTGCCATCTTACGCAAATCGAAAACCCCTCCCCCCACCGTAAACCCCCTCTATAATTAACACCCCTCCCTCCCCCTTATCAGCCGTACAAATCGTACCTCCCACCCAGTACCCCTCCTTCTCTCTCTCTCTCTCTCTCTCTCTCTCTCTCTCTCTCTCTCTCTCTCTCTCTCTCTCTCTCGTCAGTTATTTACGAGAGTTGCTAAAGAGAGCTGCCCTCTACTGACCCTTGACCTCTGACCCATGACCTGTGACTTCTGACCCTTGACCTGTTAGCTCTGACTCCCTGACATGTGGTCACTGACTCCTGACCCTGATCTTTGACTCGTGACCTGTGATCTCTGATTCCTGACCTGTGACGTCTGATCCCTGACCCATGACCTCTCACCAATGAGTTGTGACCTCAGACCTCTGACCTGTGACCCCCTGATCAGTGACTTCTGACCCATGACCCCTGACCTATGCCATCTGACTTGTGACCTCTGACTCTTTACCCTCTTGACCTATGACCTCTGACCCCGACCTATAACCTATGACCTGTGACCCATGACCTCTGACTTGTATCTTGTGACCCCAGACTCGTGACTTGAGAAGACCTTGTCCAAGTTTGTGTGTGTGTGTGTGAGAGAGAGAGTGAATTCCTGGCCTGATGGTGACGGTGATGAAGGTGAGCAGGGGAAGATAATGATGGAATTGACAATGGACAAGAGAGAGAGAGAGAGAGAATAATGACTGAATGGGGAGAACAGTAAATATGATTTCTTTTCCTTATTTATGGATGTGGCTCAACAAGGGCTGAGGCGGGAGTCGGCACATGATCTTTCGTATGGGATAATGTCTTGTCTTGTTTCTTTCTTTTCTACAGACAATTATTTATGCGGTTTTTATATTTTTAAGCAGTTGTTTGCTAAGAGAGAGAGAGAGAGAGAGAGAGAGAGAGAGAGAGAGAGAGAGAGAGATTCAAGCTCAAGTTTCCACAAAGCAGCGAAACAACAACAGTCAAAATCAGTGGCGCTTCATCAGAATCTTATTATTGAGGTAATTAATTCAGACTTAACACTCGGTGGGAGGGAGGGAGGGACTCGGTCAATAAATTCTGATAATAAATTCTGTCAGTAAATTCTGATAAATTCGGTCAGTAAATTCTGTCAATAAAATCTGATAATAAATTCTGTCAAAAATTCTGCCAGTAAATTCTGTCAATAAATTTTGGTAATAAATTGTCAATAAATTCTGATAACAAATTCTATCAGTAAATTCTGTTAAATTCTGATGATAAATTCTGTCAATAAATTCTGTCAGTAAATCTGTCAATAAATTCTGAAAATAAATTCTGTCACATTCTGATAATAAATTCTGTCAGTAAATTCTAGAAGGGGGACATGTATTCTGAACGTAAATTTGTGTGCAATTGACCTGAAGTGAAAACAAAAGCCCAAACTCCATTTCTGTGGTCTCATCGAATCTGTCACCGTGACAACACTTTGTTATGCGAGATTTATTTATCTCCCCCAATTTCTTCCTCGAATTCGCCGAAGTGTTGTGCGCTGCGCCGAATACTAACAGGGAAATGATTGCTATTTGAGATGGATAAAATTTGCAGATTTCTTGAGTATTAGTAACATTCAGTAATTAGATCTAGATTTATATTGATGCTCATTACATACCTGCCCCAATTTGCGATGTTTTATTGTTTTTTTTATTAATTAATTTGAATATGTTTCGAAACCATTAGGTTTTTAGTTTATTTATCAGATAAATTACCTGTTCCATTACTCTGCCTCCTTGTTGTTTGTGATTTAGGGCCATAAATTTATTCGTTCCTCATAAACAAACAAGTTTTTTTGCCTCTCTTTTCTTTGTATTGTTCATCGGGAAGGGAAAAGTACCTCATCGAGGTCCTCCCCACGAGGTATATACTCATTTAGACAGAGTGGTGAACCTCACGTCTAATTTTCTGTCTCCTCTCTTTCTCTCTGTCTTCAATCTAGCTGCAACCGGCAACAGTCATTTAATGGATAGGTACATCATTCACCACTGAGGTCAGCAGAGGCGCATTGGATTTTTAGGGAACTTGCCTATTTTTTCCCCCTCGTCCTGCTCAGGAATCGAACATGTGTTTTATAGTTGTGAATAAGACACAATCAGCAGGCTACGAGAGAGAGAGAGAGAGAGAGGGGGGTGCCGGGTGGGGTGGCTGATGCACGCTTTTAGTTACAGCTGAATGTCAGTTTTGGTTAAATATCTCCTTGACGCTTCTTTGCTCTGTGGGTCACCTTTTTTGGGGAGGGGCCTCTCTTTTTCACCTCCCTCCTCCCCTCTCCCTTACAAGGTGTCATAATAATCTCCTCAAGTATCAGTCTCCATTCTGGAGCCTTGTACTGTCACTTCATTTCCTTTGGTCTCATTCTGTCAAGAGTGGACATTCCCCTTTATGCTCGTTTTCTGTTCTTTTTTTTTCTTTCAATGAAAACGAGACTTTATTATCACTGACAGAATATCTTTTTGCCAAGAGCATCATTAGCTCCCGGGGTTTGTCAGCTTAATGAAGCTTTTGATCATTATATGGTGGCATTTTGTTTGTAGATTTTTTCAGTCTCTCTCTCTCTCTCTCTCTCTCTCTCTCTCTCTCTCTCTCTCTCTCTCTCTCTCTCTCTCTCTTTTGTGAATATTTGATGAGCGTTTCCCTTCGTCTTTGAAAGGTAAATTTTTTGCACCAGATTAAAAAGGACGTGTTATCTCCCCTTCTTAGTATTCCTTGACGTATTTGTCTCTCTCTCTCTCACTTAGTCGATCTATCATCTTGCATAAAACTGATTAATGTGTATATACCCTTCAGAGAGAATTAGCTGTTCTTGAAATATATCCGTCGTTCGTATGAGAACAGATGAGTATTTTGGTATCCTAAGAGGGACGAACTGCAACATACCTGGGCTATGATTAGGGAGCGAAAGCTCATATATGTACTAGGGAATTCTCAGAGTGATGAAAGACAATACTTTTGGGAATCCTCATCCTAAAACAGAATAGGGAAAGCAATTTAAGATTTTTAAATTCTGTTGTGCGTCTGACCAAATTAGCCTGTCTGCCCTCAGAATAAACAATAAATAGATAAATAAATATATAAATTTAAATGCCACTCGAACTTCTGCTATTTATCTGCCAGAAATGGTCATGACTATAATCTAGAAAATATGAAATCGTTCCATATATATGTCCACATTTAGTGTAAAGACAGCTTCCCATCGATCTAGCATCGTATAAAGCGACGCCTCCCTTCAATTCCCCAATATTTCTGCTTCAAGGCGAAGGGAGGTGAGGGTGTGGGTTAGGGAGGGGGATGGTGGGAGGGAGAAAGGTTGGGGGGGGTTTAATAAAAGCCAATATGGAAGGCGGTGGACGTGCTGTCAGCAGTTTCAGATGAGGTGTCGGGTTTTATAGCTGACAGCAACAAGGCACCCAGGAGGAGCTTCATCTGATTTAGCAGCCATGTGGAAGGGACGGCTTCAGCCTCCAAATGGAACGGAAATGCCTCATTATTTTGGGAGACGTCATAAATTGCGCAAGGAAGCGGGGTTTCTGGGGACGGATGTGGGGGCGGGGTCATCGCGGAAAAGCAGGGGTTGGTCCCTGGAAAAGACTTGGTGGGTTCTAAAAAGAAGGGATGGGTCCTAAAAAGAAGGGGTGGGCCCTGGAAAAGGAAGAGTGGGCCCTGGAAAAGGAAGAGTGGGCCCTGGAAAAGGAAGAGTGGCCCCTGGAAAAGGAAGAGTGGGTCCTGGAAAAGGAAGAGTGGGCCCTGGAAAAGGACGGGTGGTCCCTGGACAAGGAAGAGTGGGACCTGGAAAAGGAAGGGTGGGCCCTGGAAAAGGAAGAGTGGGCCCTGGAAAAAGAGGGATGGGTCCTGTAAAAGGAGGGGTTGGTCTTAGAAAAGAAGGGGTAGGTTCTGGAACAGGAGGGGTAGGTCCTGGAAAAAGAAGGGATGGGTCCTGGAAAAGGAGAGGTGGGTCCTAAAAAGGGGGGCGTGGGCATTGGACAAGGAGGGGTGTATTATGGAAAAGAAGGGGTTTGTCCTCTAAAAGGAGGGGTGGATTTTGGTATAGGAGGGATGGGTCCTGGAAAAGAAGGGGTGTGTCCTGGGAAAAGATGGGTGGTCCCGGAATAGGGGGAGTGGCTTCTGGAAAAGGAGGCGTAGTTCCCTGGAAAAGGAGGGGTGATTCCTGGAAAAGCAGGAGCTTCTGGAAAAGGAGGTGTGAATCCTGGAAAAGGAGGGATGGGTCCTGAAAAAGTAGGGGTTTGTAGTGGAAAAGGAGGGGCGGGTCCTGGAAAAGGAGGGGTGGATCCTGGAAAAGGAGGTGTGGTATCTGGAAAAGATGGACTGACAGCTTTATGCAGACTTGTATAGACCCAGAGTACTTCCACACTACAGTAGAAATGTTATCAATATGTCATTAATTTTCTGCATACACATCACAAACATGTTGAATACAAGTCGTCGACCCTTGGTAGCTCTAACCAGTGCTCCATACGATTATCCAACATTTGCCAAAGTTAGTTCTCCACTTGCGGTCGCTGATTGAAATTTTTAAAACTAGCCACAAAGACCACTAGGTCAAAGGTCTGTCTGAGGAGTCAAGCTAATGTCGGCCACTAGAAAATAATGGCCATTATGAGTGGCGGCCATTGGCCGCTGAAAGTGGCCCACAGTGGCCCAGTCTTTTCTCCCCTCCCCTTTTCCATTCATCTCGGTGACAACAAACTTAAAGTCCTTTCCAAAGTGAGTCCACTTGCGTAGATCTCACATTTCGTCTATTATTTGAAAGTTGTTCTACTTATGAATCTCCTCTTACACGACACCTCCTGTTTTCCTGTTCCTTCCTTCCTCGCCCTCCTGATCCTCCCAAGGCCTCGTTGTGGCCCTCAATGGCCCCAGAAGGCCCATAACGCTCTTTTATTCGACGCCTTCCGCCATTTTGCTTACGGAGGAAAGCCTCCGAGGATTTCGTTGGCTCCTTCTCAGAAGTGAACCAGAATATCTTATGTATGCATGAGGCAGATGCTCTGCGAATGTTTATGGAGTGTGTTTGTGTGTTTGTGTATGGCTGCTGAGTGGAAGAAGGTCTTCTTAGAAATCAGTCTCTGTAATAGCTACTTTATAACGTGTCATATATAAGTTTCTTTATCAGTACGTCCACTGTTTTTGTTCTTTGTTTGTACAAGCAAGGAACTTTATGTCAGTGCTTGACGTTGAACTCTACATATATAATGTTGCAATGTATGTATGAGGTCGAGACCAGCTTTTGTAGCTTTCTCAGTGAGTGTTTTCGTAAGAATTGTATTTGTCTGATTTCATCTAAGATTTACTATCAGTTACTGACTAACTTTTTCTCAGCTTATATTCTTCTTGCTGTCCAGCCTCTCTGACTATCACTACTTAATACAACTGTGGGGTTTTCTCCCAGTTCTACCTTCAGATCCTGGTATTTCATCTCCTTTACTTTCTTAATCTCTTTATCCTGCTGTTCAGCCACTCCAACTCCATTCTTTCACTGTCTGAAGAGGTGAGTGGCCGAATGTGATCCCCAGTGCTTAGCTGTTTAGCCTAAAATTTCACTAAATCATAAACTCATTGCATTTTGTACCGACTGAGGAGGGTCCCCAGAGTGTAGGGGCGGTGACATGGAAGGATATCAAATCCTTCACTTGACGCTGTCTCTGTTGTTCTTCTTCTTCGCCGTCAAAGGCTCCAGGAATAATGGTTCCTGGAATCCCAGCTTCTAGTTTGTATGCAAATACTCATGCAAATGCTTAGGAGCATCTGCAGTCGTGTTTGCTTGGAAGCAGCGGGCAGGGAGGAATGTAAACACACACTTAAACGCGTGAGTTAGATGTTGACCTTTTTCAGAAAGGAGAAAAACGCCTCGTGTCGACTGGAATATTGTCTCTGAGGATGATCTGAAGGAATGACGCATCTTTTGTGCGTAACGGTATTCAATCAAGCGAAGATATTCCGTGGAATAAGCTCAGTTCCAAGAATATAGTCTGGACGTAAGGGTCATAATGCTTAAAATGTAAGTTCTAAGCCCTGAAAGGTAGGCAACGGGTGTGGCTAACACCCATTTCTTCATAAAAAAAAGGGGGGGTTGGTTGGTTAGGGATGTCTGTAAAACCTTTCAAAAGACCTGAAGGGGTCAGATGCAAGCGGTGATTTGGTCAGTGGGAGTGTAACCAGAGGAACTTTCATATGACAAGAGATGACGTCATTCGCTGTATTTGTTCGAAGTCAGGGAAGGTCTGACGTCATCGTGTCCCCTCCGTCTTCTGTTTCGTCACAGACAAACCTTGTCTTGACGACCTGTTCCTGGACTGCACAACAAAATGGCGTCGTTAATTTAGGCCTCGCGAGAATCTTTAACCCTGTAAAAATATTTTGGTTTCATTCAACAGACAATTACTCGCTCAAGTATTTTGTGACTTTCGTTACTTCATTAAAATCTTGCGAATTTATTTAGTTCTCGTGAATATTGTTCTCTTTAAAATTTTCAGTTCGTAAACCAGAGCCTTCGGTGGAAAATAACTACCTTTACTTTTATTAGTATTTTTTTTTGTCAACAGATGAAAATTGTGTGATCCTATCTCTCTCTCTCTCTCTCTCTCTCTCTCTCTCTCTCTCTCTCTCTCTCTCTCTCTCTCTCAAGTATTAAGGCAAAATTTTTAGATAGACTTTGGTGATTTTCTTTTCATGAAAGATCAGCCATGATCCGCACATCATATTATATTAGAGGCTTGGAAAAATTTATCAAATACTCGTGTTTCGTTGGTAAAGGAATTGGAATGTATTCAGTTTTGTTTGTGAAGGTTTTCTGTCTTAATTTGCATGTACAAAGTAGCCGTTGCGAAAACATTATTATTATTATTATTATTATTATTATTATTATTATTATTATTATTATTATTATTATTATTATTATTATTATTATTTGTTGTCGACACTAGACATTGGGAGTTGCAGTATTAAGCTTTTTATTCATTTATTTATTTAGTTTTTATCTATCAAAAATATACCATATTTTTCCTGCAACGAATTGGAGTTTTAGCAGTGACAGTTTTTTTTTCTTTGAAGAATTATAAAGCCATTATTAGGATACTTAACTTACACGTAACTTGAGCAAATTTCTGGCTTGCGTTTTTTTTTTTTTTAGAACCCCATTTGCATAGTTGTATCTTTTAAAGATTTGTTCTTATTTATTTATGCATTTATTTATTTATTTATTTATTTATTTATTTATTTATTTATTATGCATTTTTGAAGAATCCTGATCTCCGGGATCAAGGTCGCGTGATCTGACGCTGGCGTTGTGGATTAGTGACAGACTCTGGTCGGTCCTTTTTTTTTATTTTTATTTCTGCTCCAAAAATTTTAGAATTTATTTTAGCGTTGATATTTGTTACTTAAATTAACGGGACCTTCTTTAAGAAAGAGGCGGTTTAAATAACTGCTGTTGAGTGTTTTTTTTTTATTAATTGGTTGTTTTGAGTGGTGATAGGCCTTTAAACAACATATAATAGACATAGGTCAAATTAGTTACTATACTAACACATTCTTAAATGACATGTTACTCCTCTCTCTCTCTCTCTCTCTCTCTCTCTCTCTCTCTCTCTCTCTCTCTTGTAATAAGGTGGTGATAGGCCTATAAACAACATGTAATAGAAATAGGTTAAATTAGTTACAGTACTAAAAATTTCGTAAATAATAAGTTTCTCTCTCTCTCTCTCTCTCTCTCTCTCTCTCTCTCTCTCTCTCTCTCTCTCTCTCTTGTAATAAGGTGGTGATAGGCCTAAAAACAACGCGGAATAGGTGCAACTTAAAATAGTTATAATACTAAAACATTCCTAAACCTCCCCCCCCCTCTCTCTCTCTCTCTCTCTCTCTCTCTCTCTCTCTCTCTCTCTCTCTTACGTTGGAAGTTTGAGAAATTGCGTGAAGTTTAACAAAATTCTACTTGAATTTATTAATTTATGTCCCGGTTTTACCTTCCGGGATGGCAACTGACCTACTTATATAGTAATTCCGTCCATTTCTGGAGTTGAAAGCTTTACTTAAACCATAAAATTTCAATGATCTTCGAGAGTAGACTTCAAACTCCGTATGTGGAATCAAGGGTCGATGTGGATTCAGCATTATACGGGTTGGATGCAAGGGTCAAGGTCATTCTTGGAGTCACAGGTTAAATATGAATATACATCACCTTCTTTATTAAAGATTGCCAAAAGGCCGTTAGTTAAATTACAAAGTCCCCAGATAAATAAAACGACGAATTTATATGAAAAAATATAAGAAATAGAGTGAAAAGATTAATTTATGATATACTATAATACAATATACATGTAATTATTTAAACATAATTATTGTAAAAGTAAATGATTTGAAAAGTTAACGACTGACTTTTGTTAAACGGAGGGTGGTGGCAGGTGACGTGCCAGATGTACGACGTGTTTACTTTCTTCGTAGTGAGTCTGTTGTTGTGTGTGTGTGTGTATGTGTGTGTGCGCGCGCGCTCTTGTACTTGCGGTCGTCCTGCTAATTTCGTGTGTAATTAGCGAACTTGGAAGCGTAATTCCTGTCGGTAATTGTTTTTAGAAAATTCGAAAGCTTAACTGATCTGTGTTAAAAGATAAATGAAAGGTTATCGAGTGCTGTAAGACGACGTCATCATGGCTTCCGTGAAATCAGTGTTTGGTCCTTCGTTGACAAAGGTCAGGATCTGGATACGTTCATTGAGCTGCATTTTCATGTTGAAAACGTTAAATTTGAATTGTTAAATTGTAGATCATTTACTTGTCGTTATTGATAATGGGGAATGTTGTCCATTGGGTTTGTGGTTAATGACGTATCATGGCGGGTAAGACAAACCTAGGCCCATGTTTCCCAGGCAGGATTGAGTAACCTCTTGGTTTGTTAGATATTTTTTAGTTGTACTTTCGAGTTTAAATATTAAATTTAAGGCTTTGAAATTGTAACATATACATAGAGAGCCATTTACTTGTCGTTATTCTTGCGTTATTGAATAATCCGAGTATGGTGTGTCCATTGGTTTTCATGTTACTGACGTATCTTGGCTAAATCAAGCCTAGGCCTACGTTTCAGCGACAGGGTTTGGTTGACCTATTGTTTGTTTGTTTAATTAGGCAGTAGTTTCGTGGTTAGGTATTAAATTTGATATTCAGATGAAATGTGTTTAGACATCCATTTATTGCAGTGGTTGATTAATCCATTGATTTTCTGCTTGACGACATTCCTGGGCTAAGCCAAGCCAAGGCCTATGTCTTCGAGACATGATTAGTTAACTTGTTAGTTGGTTAGGTTAAATTACGTTTCCTTACGGCATCACTGCCCTTTAACTTGACTTATTAAAGGGTATAATAGTCCTGCTTTGGACTTGTCAACCAAACAATGTTTAACAGGATGATTATCGTAGCTCAGTACATTTCTGTCAGACGCCTTGCTTCTGCTTTTGACAACAACCCTTTACATCTTGTATCAGTTTCGGTTGGAGGCGGTAAACAGGTTTAGTTTCGTTTTATTTACTATTATTGTTCTTTATAAAAGGTCACTTTTGCGTGACGACGGTCTTTCCCTTTAAGTTAGCTTTCGTAAGTGTCTTGAGCCGCTGCACTGGCGAGTTTGTGGCTGGGCTAACCACCGAGTTAAAGCTTGTTTAGATCTCTATTTTATTTTAATCATATTTTGTTGTATATATTTAGTTGTTGTTGTTGTTGTTGTTGTTGTGCCCACGATCCAGTCTACTTGGCTCTTGATTGTACTTTCACTTTAACACCTGAGGTTGAATTACGCAAAATTCTTGGGCAGCTCTTTATTATTGTAAAATATCCGTTCTTGTCTTTAAAAGGAGGTTAAGGGGAGTTGGATAAATGTGTTGCTCTAATTTTTGGATTAAGGGTCGGGTATCACACCCCCATTTACTCATTTTCGGCATTTATTAGAGAGA
>NW_027100727.1:812500-830000 GCF_040412425.1 Macrobrachium rosenbergii
CCTAGCCCAGTGGTACATTCTATGGTATTCCCTAGCCTAACCTATCCTAACCCAACCGTAGCACCAACATAAGAGTGAATGTTCTAACTAAATTACAAAGTGGTTTATGTTTAATACAATTAATAATTACTAGTTAATTCATGAGGGTTGCCTCATATGATAAATGGGTGCCTCACTGAGGTCTTAGGCCATGCGAGTCATGAGCATCGTGGCTCGTTTCACAATAGTTAAGATTATTGAAGTCCGTTATGCTACTTACGTGATTACTGCGGCTCGGTGGTAAGTGGAAGGAACAAGGCTACTAATTTGATGTACCGTACTTAAGGCGGTCTAGGCTATGTACAAGAAAAAGATATCACACTGGCTACCTCCTCTGGGCAAGGGGCCAGGATCACTCTGAGATGGTAGGGCACTGTGCCAAGAGGGCACTAGTGCCTGGATGAGCTTATGGCTCGGCAACTACTGGGCTCTCTTCCGCCCCTTCTTCTTCGGGTTCCTCCAAGGCCTATCAGTAGCAGGCTTAGGAGGTGATGAGGGCACCGACTCTGGGGACAGGCCAGAAGGGCTAGCGGGCGCGAAGTCAGGGGCAACTTCAAAAGCTACAGGAGGGCTCCCTACTCCGGCTGCTGCGACAACCGGAGCGAGAGCGATCTCGACTCCTGCATCCGAGGAGGCCAGTTCCTGGTCTTCCAGAGACGGGGTAACATTTCGATCCTCCAGGGGTTCATCCTCTGGAGTCAGATTTGGCAAAGAAGAAGTCTCGGGTGCTGGAGGCTCTCCGGTTGCGATGATCAACGGCATGGGGAATCCTAAATCTCCCGGAGGAGGATTTGCCTCATGATTTAGACCCGGCATAGGTGCCTTCTTAATTGGTAGCTCAACGTCCATGGCGGACGGAGTGTGGCACTGCTCAGTGCTCGCAAGTGGCACTGGCAGCAGTTGAGGGTCAGGCATGCCTGACAAGGGGTCCAGAGGTGCAATACCTCGCGGAAGACTTGGGCTTGGCTGCGGCAGAGATTCCTGCCCCAGCAGGAGATCGTAGCCTCTCCGAGAGTCTTGTTCGGGGGCATCTGCTGGGCGTTGCTTACTTGGGCAGCCCTCCCAATTTGTGGAGTGGTCTGTCTGCTTGCACGTCCTGCAGCGGTACTGCTCCTCCTGAATATCTCTTCGGGGAGAGGGAGGACCTCTTTGTGGGCCAGCCCTTCGCGACTGGAGAGGGCTAGGCCTAGAATAGTTTGGTTTGTGCCCCTTCCGCGGACCACTTTGGTGGGTGGAAGGTGGGGGTTTGACTTTATCGAGAGTTACAGATGGGGCCTCCGTGGAGGAGGTAACGTGGCTGCGAAGTGGCGTTGGTAACGGGCTTCCCCAGAGAAGATCCCGACCCAACAAGAAGGCCACTCCGGGCCGAATTCCACCCACCACGCCAAGGCGGTGGGGTAGCGTGCCCCAAGGTGTCGTAACCTGGAGTTGGACCATGGGAACAGTAATGGTGTGGCCCTCTATCCACTTCACTTCCCACCGGGTTTCTTCGTCAACCATGGCACTGGCTGGCACTTGGGCCCGGGCGATCAGGCTAATGTCTGCCGCAGTGGTCACGGGCAGGCTAGTGCTCTGAAGAGGGGCCACCGAGATGAACTGGGTTTCCAGTCTCTCGGGGTAAAGGATCCAGTGTGGACTGGCCGCGGAGAATGAAGTGCTAATTAGGTTGACAAATTTTGTGGTGGGGACATGATGTGGACAGGCCAGAGATCCAGTATTGTAGTGGCTGGCAGCACCACAGGATTTGCACGGGCCTCTTGGATGGGCTCAGTGGCCTGCAGTAACTGTTGGAGGAGAGGGCTGAGCGGATGAATCAGGAGAGGAGTTCTGGCTGGTAGGGGTAGGGTGCTTATTAGTGCCGAGTTTGTATCAGCACTCAGCTTCAGCGTGCCCCACCTTCTTGCAATAGGTGCACGTAGTCTTGCTCGGCAGTCCATTCTTCGGGTGAGTGGAGTTCGAGAGGTAGGCCGGAGGAACGATTCACTTCTGAGAGGTGCTATGCGACTGATTAAAAGTTTCCCACGAATCAGCCATGCGACAGGCTTCCATAAGTGTGGGGGGCTGTTTATCGTTAAGATATACAGCAATGGGCCCAGGCACACATTGATAAAGATCTTCTAGCATGGTCCGATTGAAAAGATCCTCAAACGTCGTGCAGGCCAAGGAGTCGAACCAGCGCGTACCGGACTGGGTTTTGTGACAAGCCCATTCCGTCCAAGACCAGCCGACTTCCTTGGCAAGACCTCGGAACTGCTGTCGCCATTTTTCTGGGGTTATTTCGTAGGCCTTTGTAATGACTCTACGAACTTCCGCCATGTTGCCTCTCTGGCTCTTCTCCAGTGAGCGAAGTGCTTCCTTGGCTTTTCCCTTCATATGCTTGGCTAGTATTAAGGCTCTCTCCATCTCCGTGGTGCTGTAGTTATCGA
Source organism: Macrobrachium rosenbergii (assembly GCF_040412425.1). Lineage (NCBI taxonomy): Eukaryota > Metazoa > Arthropoda > Malacostraca > Decapoda > Palaemonidae > Macrobrachium > Macrobrachium rosenbergii. Next base: position 814,966 of record NW_027100727.1, read on the forward strand.
AAAGAGCCTCGATCTCCTCCAGCCATGCTTCTGGCTCGTCCTCAGTCCACTTGGGGACTAGGGAATTGATGCTCGAAATTGGAGCGTTTGATGCAGCAGGTGTAGGGCTGGAGGCTTGCTGTCTAGCCATAGCTTCGGCATTCTCCATTTTCGCTCTTTCTCTTTGAAGGCTAACTCATGCTGTCTTCTTCTTTCTTCTCTTTCCTCTTCTAGTTGGCTCTGCTCGGCTTCATACGCCTCTCTGTTCTTCTTCATACTTCCTCTGCTCAGCTTCATACGCCCTCCGTTCTTCTTCATACTTCCTCTGTTCAAGTCTTTCTTCCTTCTCCCACTTGGCCAAGTCGTCCACTTGCTCCTTGACCCAGGTGGTAAGTTCCGAACCGGTGAGACCTGCCGCCGTCCCCAGCCCCAGGAAGGTTTTATAATTCTCTGCTGCCATGTTTCTGGTGGGGAAGGGCATCTAACTGGGTCAACTGGGCTTACTTGGGCAGCGAGGAAGTGTCTCTTCAGTGACGTGGCACCCTTTCAAAAGGTGGCACTGTAGTTGGGTGTGCCGTGTACAGGTCACACTGGTGGCACTCAGTATCCCTAGGCACTGGTGCAGGTTAGGTTCCAGAAGAACTTTCTCTTCTGTGTTCCCTTTTGGTTTGGTTTTATTTAATTTTCTATTTGGTTGCTTGGTGGCACTATGGTGCCAATGTGTTCCTAGGGACCCTTTACTGGAGTCCAACTAGGCTAGATAGGAGGAAAGGCACTCTACCCCCAGCAGAGTGTAACCATTGAATGAGAGAGAAAGGGAAGGTAAAAGAGAGAGAGAGAGAGAAGTAAGCTACTCAATTGATGACAGTGCAACAAATTATTGGCACTTGTGGAATAAAGTGATTTTTTTTTTTTTTTCCTTTAAAGATCCTCATGAGTGGCTGGTCCCACTGCTAACCGCTCTTCTTTCAGAGGGTGAAAACTATGGTTTTGCTTCAGTATGGGTAGCAGGCCTCAGTCGACCGACAATTTATCACTGTAAAAGCTTAACTTGCCCTCATCTACTTGTGGGACAGAGGTGTTTCTTTTACTTAATTTAATTAATTTAATTTCTCGGTGTCGGCCCGTCTTTCTTTGAAGCGGGTCACGTACACTTGACTAGGCTATGACAGCTTACTTGAATGAAGAGAGAGAGAGAGAGAGAGAGAGAGAGAGAGAGAGAGAGAGAGAGAGAGAGAGAGAGAGAGAGAGAGAGAGAGATTTTCAATCAGCTAATTTCTTGCTGCTTGAGAACATGTTAAGGAAAGATCTTATAAGTGCACAATGGCATGGTTCTTAATAAAATGCAAATACGTCGTCTTGGCTTCCTTAGGGATTGCTGTATTATCGTAACTTTCCCAGGAGCCGATGCGACGTCACAAGGATTTAGCGTAAAATTATAAGTTCTTTTTATATGATTTTTGGCATCAGGTATTTGTATAGGAACTTGTTATTGTATTAATCGTAACTAAGGCCTATCTTTCCCTGACTAAGTTATATCTTGGTTTTGTCTACCGAAATCTGTCTAGCTAAGATATTGCGAGGTGGAACTACTACGCCGAGAAAGTAGTTCCAAAAGTGGCTGAAAACAGAGTTCGGTCACAACAAAGAATGACAATAACAGGGTCTTAAGATGGCGGCCAAAGCCCGTTAGGCCTAAATTCAAACAACCTCACGGCGCGGGAACACCAAATGGTGGGTCCTCTAGCACCCAGTTCAAAACAATTTCGAACAACCGCCCAGCGGAGGAAATCAAGATGGTGGGTATTTTCTTTTTAGCACAAAATTCAAAACAACGAACGAAACAAATGCAGGTATCCAGATTTACTCTAAATATACCAATAATGCATAGTGTTTTACGTTAAGGACGGAAAACGAAATTACCAAACAACGTTGTGTCTTTTGTTAACGTACTTCTCACCCGGACATTAAACAAGAGAATTATCCCTGCTGGCCGACCTGCGTAAATTCACGTTGCTGAAAGGTACATTTGATGGTAAAATTACTATTTCCGTTCGTTTGCTATTTCAATGTCACGGTGTTTTGAATGATTCCTGCTATATGAAAACAATAACGATCGGAATTGCCGACGCGATTACTAAATTACTATGTGTAAATGAAATGAACTCCACGCATTCGGCCTTTAGGATACGTTACTGAACGACTTGACTCAAATGCTCCGAACGCGGTAAAATGCCCTTTCTTAAAACGTTACAAATTATGACTCGCTCTGCTTTCAATGCACACTTTCCTACCTACGCTAATTTTCAACTATACCTGTTATTCTAACTATTCTTCTTATTGCTTATTGTTATGCTTGGCTCCTTGTTTGGAAGAGTAAAATGGAATTCAATATCTAACTTTTATCTTTGGAATTAATTGTAATTAATTTCCTTTTCTCCAGATTCTTTCTCTAAAATTTACTTAGATCCTACGCAAGGTCGTCAATGTTACGTGCGCGTCTTGGCTGATCAGTTATTACTTAATTTACGTAATTTTTCACGGCCCTGCATGCCAAGAACACACGTAACCTCTCACTTGAAGCCACGAATTAACCTCAAAGACAGACGTTAATTAACCAAAGGTAATTAACCTTAACAAAGAATATTCAAGGAATAAAGACTTTATGATAAACGTCACCAACTGTGGACGCAGAAAAATCTCTACCCGTTAAGATGGTATTAAATACAAAAAACGCAACGGTCTTCCAAACAATGAACGCGAGGCACAACGAATACCAGAGTCGTAAAAATGACTTGCTTGCCTAAATCCCAAGTCTTACTGGAATAATTCGGCTAATGCTAAACAATATAATAATTTGGGCTTAATCTTAGACTTCGTACAAGCGATTACCTTCAATGGTGGCTGGAGAATGAAACAAAGAAAGATTTGGAAATACAGAAAAGAGGATAAAAGAATGGACAAAGTTTTGAACAAAAACACAGACTTTAACTTAGGACGAAGCGTTGCTACGCATACAACGGACGATCGGAAGTTCTGGTTATTAATTCTTCACTTCACTAATAGAAATGATAGACAAAGGGCAGAGAGGCCAAAAGGACGTCTCATCTCCGCGATAGCTCAGTTCTCTCTCTGTTGTCTGACATGCCTGGGTCAAAAACAGGGCCTGCAGTCATGTCCTGAGGCGTCTACGCTTTGTTAAAAACATTCGCCAAGAGGGACAGGTAGAAAGAAAAAATGGACTTTAGGACCACCTATTCTAAGGTTGGATATGGAAATTTTCCTATAGGGTGAAATGCCTAAATGCTACCAAGTTCCTTCCTACATGTGAGTGTTACAATTTGAACTGCCTACGTGACTCGGCCGCTACAACAGACGTTGAAGTTTGAACTGAAGACGCTCCTAATGTGGGACAAAACCTTTTCCCTGTCTTGGTCAGGCTGATATTACTACAGACAAATGTTACAAGGGCGAACAGCGGTAATATTTATAAAAATATATATATATTTGTGTGTGTGTGTGTGTGTACATATAATTTTTTTATTCATACAGAATAAAAGAATGAAAACGTAGAGAGAGAGAGAGAGAGAGCGTGGAAACGTAGGTATAATTAACCAAAAGTGAGCATCACCTGACGCACCTGCGTCACTTTCTCTCTCTCTCTCTCTCTCTCTCTCTCTCTCTCTCTCTCTCATTTTCGTTTTGTTATGTTGTTGGACATGTTCCATTCGTCCCTACGTTTTCATTCTTTTTATTCTGTATGAAATACAATTTTGAATTCTCTCTCTCTCTCTCTCTCTCTCTCTTCTCTTTCTCTCTCTCTCTTTTGTTATGTTGTTGGACATGTTCCATTCTGTCCCTACGTTTTCATTCTTTTATTCTGTATGAAATACAATTTTGAATTTTGCTCTCTCTCTCTCTCTCTCTCTCTTCTCTCTCTCTCTTCTCATTTTTGTTATGTTGTTGGACATGTTCCATCTTTGTCCCTTTTATTCTGTTTTCTTCTTTTATTCTGTATGAAATACAATCTTTGATCTCTCTCTCTCTCTCTCTTTCTCTCTCTTTTTCGTTTTGTTATGTTGTTGGACATCCATTCGTCCCTACGTTTTCATTCTTTTATTCTGTATGAAATACAATTTTGAATTTTCCTCTCTCTCTCTCTCTCTCTCTCTCTCTCTCTCTCTCTCTCTCTCTCTCTCTCTCTCTCTCTCTCTTCTCTCTTTTCTCATTTTGTTTTGTTATGTTGTTGGACATGTTCCATTCTGTCCCTACGTTTTCATTCTTTTATTCTGTATGAAAATACAATTTTGAATTTCTCTCTCTCTCTCTCTCTCTCTCTCTCTCTCTCTCTCTCTCTCTCTCTCTCTCTCTCTCTCTCTCTCAGCTCCAGCATAGTGGTAGCGGTCTCAGCTCACTAGGCAGCGATTCCAAGTTGGATCCCCGAATTGGGCAAGGAAAGGATCGGTTTTAGTGTTTATTAAAAAAAAACAGTAAGGCTCTGTTGACTTTAATGATGATTTAGATTACCTAGTTTCTTAATTGTTTGCTGTGTGTATAAACAGAGAGAGAGAGAGAGAGAGAGAGAGAGAGAGAAATAGCACGTATGATTGATCATTATTCCATCAAAATTTTTTCCGTCATATATTCATGAGAAAAAAGTTTAAAAAGTTCATACCTCCGTTATTTTCAAATCCTTATGATCTCAAACTTTTATCCATCAGAGACGGTTAGCTGTAAAAATCCCAACGAAATCTTACGTTTTTGTTTACTTACGTGATTCTGAATTTATTTACCGAGCTCTTCTTTAATAGTATGTGGGGTCTCAGTTTCTGAAACCTGGAACGTATGAAACGACGGCCCCTTTTTCCCAAACGTAACTTGTAATCACTTTATCCTAATCGTGAAACATGAATACCTTTCTGCCTACTTCTGCAAACAATCAGTCAAACAAAAAGCCAATTTAAAACCTTAAAAAAGTAACTAAAAAACTAACCACCTCGGAGTAGGCAAAACGGAATGGCCTCGGCAAGGTAAGCCGCGAGGTGAAACCTTTCGTCTAGCACTTTATCAAACGGAGCTCTCTGGTAGACTAAGCATACTTCTTTTTCTTTTGGTCATCGCTTCCTGCCTTTCGAGAAACCTTCTTCGGTAACTCCTACCGTTATTCGCTGGCGCAAATATGCTAGAGACTGAAAGTAAAACAAAATTATATTTAAAACTTTCATTATTCATATTCTCCTGTTTTTAACCATTCTCATTTTTAAACCGGTAAATTGATATTAATTTCTTAATTTGCAATGTGAGATCTTTTTAATGAAGAAGCGACACACACACATCATTGTCTGTATGGCCAATTGCAGCAGATTGTATTTAAAAACAAGCTGACAGACAAGTCGATAGATATTGAAGAAGCATGAGGAAGAAGGACAGTAAAGAAACAAAGTCAGTTTGGTGAGAAGTGAACAAGAAAAAAGAGAAATGTAATTAATAGCCCCGGCCTAGACCAATAAAATGAAATTCGATTCCCAGTTGGCCAGCAAGACACTAAACGATACTCGGTATGCAAGAACGCAGTCTCTCTCTACCTCTCTAGCAAAATGTGCCTATTTTTCAATCACAATTTTATTTTCCACGAAAAGGCAAGACAAAAGTTTCATTACATGTCAGATGGTGAATGTCACTCGCTGTCTGTCGTCTGTACTGAATGTGATTAATCATTGCCAACCCACAAAACATTTTTTGGATGAATAATGACTGACCGGCCCCCAAAACCCACAGGAAAAAAAGAAAAACCGTACCTCTGTTGTGAAGCGTGTGCCACCGGATAAGATCATGTCTATCGGGTTAGTTTGTTTCATTTTCTCAAATAAGTTTGGCTGCGTTTACTCACTACTATTCAGGATATTTGTGTACACCATATACAGTACATTTATATACATATATACATGCACACACATGTATATGTGTGTATATATATATATATATATATATATATATATATATATATATATATATATATATATATATATATATATATATATATATATATATATATATATAATTATATATATATTATCATAATTAGCAAGAACTCGCTAGCAAATTGCTTCCTCCTTTTTTTTTTTTTCATTTACTGCCTGCCAATCGATATTTCTGTCACGGTCAGAATACAAGGGATTAAAACCGATTGTAGGCCACTCCCTTTAAGTAGGTAATTCCTTTTCGAGGCAAAAGTGAATCTGTCTGGTTGTCCTTTTCAGGCAAAAAACCCCTGTGGGCATCAGCTGAACATGACTCAACCCCCCTATGTGTTGGACGTGCCCCTGCCCCATAGGAGGAGATAAAAGCGGAAACCAGACCGAGGTTCGCTCTCAGACGCGCGCTGGATGAGAGGGTGTGAAGAAGTCCCCCAAACCACCGCTATGCCCTGGCCCTACGATGTCCTTGGTTCCTAACCACGTGGCCCTTAAAAGTATACTTTTCCTCCGTGCACTCCACGTGTTCCCTTTGATGCTGGTCTGACCGATGACCCACTCCATTTGCTTGGCGTAGCTTGAAGTTCCCATCGCCTTGCCCTTTACGGAAGCCCTTGCATATTACCACGTGGAAGAAAACTCGCCTGGGAAATCGCAAGTCATCCACGGACCGCTTTCTGCGCTGGAACCAAATCTGCCTTACAGTAAAGTGCTCTGGAAGACATCCATTCAGTCACGCTTTTCCTCGTAACATTTACTTAATTTGAGTGCCAGTAATCACCGAATCTCTTGTCAAATGTCCGTGCTCCTCGAGTGTCGGCTTTGAATTCATTATTCTTTTGTCTATTTTCATTACTGGCGTATAATGTGCATATCTCTCATTTCAGAGGGACCCTATATCGTGGAAGCTTCTTGGACTGTGTCTGGAATCCCCCCAGTTTCATTCATCCCATAAGAATCCCCTTCAGGATCAATAATCTACTTGCATTCCTCTTTCCCGTACTAATGTTATTTATGTAAATACACTCCTGCAAGTTTGCCCACGTGTTTATGTAATATTTTCCTCAGTAGTGAGAGCCTTGCGCTCATATGAAATTCCCCCTTTTTCCTCTTGTTTTATGTTTCCCTGGCCCCACGAAGTCGGAATCACAAGGCTAAATTATCTGAAATTGTTGCTACTTGTCTCACAGAGAATATTTCAAACTAAATTGCCAGGAAAAACATAAAAATGGCAACCTTTAGCCTGAGATTCTCGTTTTAGTGGTTGCATCCCCCCCATTTGTTTTCTGCTTTTGTTTGGGTTTTCATCTGCCAAATCAGCATTTAGCAAAGCTACGCTGGGTACGAGACAATTACGAACCTTTTGTGTAAAACCAGCACAGATCTGGAAATTCCACGTAATTCCTAGGAATTAGAAATAGGGACGCATGTATTCACTGAGAGAAAAGAACCGCCGTATTAGATTCATTAATGCATGCCTTTCAGGATAGGTAGTTAGGAAATAACCAGTGTTAACCATCCTTTGCTTTGAGGAATAGTGCAAAATTCCTCTGTGTTAAAATCCTTGCCATATTCTTTGCTTCGAGGAATAGTGCGAAATTCCTCTGTGTTAAAATCCTTGCCATATTCTTTGCTTCGAGGAATAGTGCGAAAGAAATTCCTCTGTGATAAATTTTACTTCGCATTTCGGATTAGCGAATTATTATTTAGACGCAAATAAATTCCCACGTGGGACAAGACGAGGTCAGTTTGCATTGCTGAAATTCTCTCAGTGTAGTTAAAAATTGAGTTAGGTGTTAGGAAAGCGAAATTTAAACTCCGCTTATAGGGAAAATTACTATGTCACTTTACTGTTATCCTCTCATCCTGGGAAATTCCCCGGAGTCCCAGATGGTCTATAAATAGATGGGTTCATTCACACAGAATCTAAAAATAACTCCGTGATGGTCAGACGTCCTTCACCCCCGACCCATGCCCGCGTGTGTAGCCTTTTTTTTTTTTCATTCATTTCTCAGCAAACATTTTTCTTTGGGGTTTTCCCGTTAGTAATTTCTAAGTCCTAAGGGACGAGTTGTATTTCCAAGTCCTCAGAGACTCCTACTAAAATTCTACACCGCACGTGGCGAGAATTCCTCAACCAATTTCCAAGTCCTAAGAGACTCCCAAAAAATTCTACGTCGCGAGAGCCGGGAATTCCTAATTCCTGCGGGAAACCCAAAATAAAGTCCTTTTGAGACATTATATAGTGTATTTCACACACATCTAAGCCCTTACAGGACTGATCATTCTAGTTCGTTAGAACAACTCAACTCCACGCTACAGCTGGCCAAGTCCGAGCGTGACAAAATCCAAGTACGTCTTCCGAGACGCATATTAAAATTCGTTCGCCACGAACAACCACGTCTTACCGAGACATATTAAATTTTAACAAAGTCTCCTCAGACTTACTGATCAACTGTCTTATTCAGACAGATCCATTCTCCTGCAGTCTGAACCATTGAGTGTTTCAGATTCCTGCAATTGAGTCTTTTCAGACGTATTTGTTTCATTAGAAAGTCCAGTCCGTATAACCATTATTTCAAGATGGCTAATACCAGAGCCCAACAAAACGAGGACTTCAAATTCTACATGTCCACTGGAAAGGACATGGGACTATCGGGGCAAGATCTGAGAGAATGGGTTCAAGAGCGAGTGGACGATGCCAAAGTGGAGAGAGAGAGAGAACGGCAGGAGAGAGAGAGAGAAAAGAATTGCCCAAGAGAAACGAGAGGAGAAAGAACAGGCAGAGAGAGAGAGAGAAAGAATTGCCCAAGAGAAACGAGAGGAGAAAGAACAGGCAGAGAGAGAAGAAACGAGAGGAGAAAGAACGTGAAGAGAGAGAGAGAGAGAGAAAGAATTGCCCAAGAGAGAAGAGAGGATCTAGAATGGCAGGAGAGAGAGAGAGAGCGCGCCCATGAGCTCCAGATGTTAGAACGACAGCACGCCACCCCCCTCCTGCGGCGGGAATGAGCGCCCTCAGCCAAGCTCACTCATTCATGCCAAAATGGACAGAGTCCGAACCCAAAGTATGGCTTGAAAGGGCCGAACGAGTCCTGGAGTGCTGCGACCTCTCCCGCGCGGAACTCTCCCTTGTTCTCACTAAATTCCTGGGCGGAAAGGCCCTCGTTGCCTACCACGCCCTTTCAGCGGAAGATAGGGGAAACTGGGAAGCCGTACGCCAAGCAGTTACGAAGGCGTACGAGATTACCCCCGAGCGGTGGAGGAGACGTTGGAGAGAGCAGCCCAGAGAAGCAGGTCAGACTTGGTCCGATTGGGCATACCATTCGGAGCGGGCATTAACAAAATGGCTCGATTCTGAAGGAGCCACAAGCGCCGCTGAGGTACTGGAGAGGTTTAAATTTGAGCATTTCCTGCGCTACGCCGCTCCTGCCCTCGCCACTCATGTAGTGGAAAAAGCCCCAGCAACCCTCACCGAGTGTTGTCGGATAGCAGATGTGGGAAACTCACTACCCTCAAGAAGGATCCATGGTGTGGAAGATAAATCCCCCGTCCCTCCTCGGAGGATCAAATTCCCACAAAAATGGGAACTCGGGCAAGGCCCTAACTTGCCATTATTGCAAGAAAACGGGGCATTCCTCCGAACAGTGCCGGAGCAAGAAACCGGCGCCTCTCTCTCCCGGAGAACCGCCCAATAACTCGCCTGCGCACTCCACAGGGGCAGCGCTGAAAGACTTCAGCCAAACCTTTTGCACGGCGTGCAAGGTTTATGGCAATTCTCCCGCATGGGCGAAATGCCCAAACAATAATAAATCAAACACTCCCACCGTCGCCTTGGCCATCACAAATCCCAAGTCATTAGGCCCTCCCGCGGAAGGGCCTGTATATGTGACTCCTCCACAAGGTAGCCACCCCGCACGCCGAGTCACAGCGTTCGAGGACTCGGGCACGCAAATCTCCCTCATCCAAAGGGACAGAGTTCCCTATGGAGCTATCGTCAATAGACGAAAACTCGTCACGATCGAGGGAATAAATCAATTTAAAATGATACTCCCTACTGTCCAATTGAGAGTCACAAGACCTCACCAATCCAAAATTTGCAATCTTGCAGTAGCAAGCCATCTCCCTACTGCAAGCCATCTCCCCGGAGGCTATGACGTCATCCTGGGACAGGACTTTCAGTCCCCACAGAAATCACGAGAATCTAGGAGTCCACATTCCCAGAATCATTCCTCGGCCGCAAGTAATCCTCCCCCGCTTCTCCCTCAGTCAAGACTGGCGCCCCCTGGGTACCAGGAGGACGTGCAGTCCTCACCAGTGCCACCTGAGTACGATGTACAGTGGCCCCCTCGATCGATTCCCGATCCAATTCCAGTGCCCGGCCCTGCCTCAGTGCCAGTGCCAGGGCCCCGATCAGATCTCCCTCCCGGAGATGCCCAATTCCTGCCGGTGCCACTTGCATGCCCCGAGCAGTGCCAAGCTTCGTCCGTCCTGACCAACAAGCACAAGAAACCTCTGATAGTGCCTGACTCTGCCCTAGTGCCAGCGCCAGAGCACTAGCCTGATCTCCATTCAAGGAATCCACTCAGGACCCCCTCTCTTCCCCTGGCCTGGCACCGCTACCAGCGTCGGTAAGAGAGACGGTTCCTCTCGACCACAGCGGAAGCTCACCTAAAGGTGCGGCCTCGCAACCCGTGCCTGAGCTGGTCATTGATACCTGCGAGCCGCTCACGCCGCCCCGACCGCCTCCTCTCTGCCTCAGCCCGTCGCCGACGCAATTGCAAGTCAGGATTCTGCCATATCTCACTTGGCCGATGAACTACAAGAGCTGCGACGGATCATGGTAGAACCAGCACGGAAAACTCCTGCGTCAGCTGTCGCAGCAGCAGGCCCAGGTGGCACTCCGTGCCGCCCTCCGGTCTCGGGCCCTCCGCCTCCCTGGCCGAGGATGACTGTCCCCTTAAGAAAGGTTCGAGGCAAAATTACCACGGGCGTGGGAATTTCCAGGTAGTTTACAAAGAGCTCTAGAGCTCCCCTGGCACCTGTGCCACCATTTCATTTTTCGAAGGTCTTGGCACCTCTAATCCAGAAGGGGATGTCAGGCCCTCCGCTATCTTCTTCCGTTCCTCAGGAACTTCTATCTCTTATCATCCTCTATTAATCTTTTCTTAAATTATCACCACAAGAGGCAATTAAGTACGGGATACCATTCCCCTCAAAATGTATAAATCTTTGAGAATAACAGAGTGAGAAGTGGCACGCCCTTGCGCCCCTACCTTGGCACCGGGCATGCGTGTCAGCTCTTCCTGAAGGAGTCGCGCTCTTCGGGTGCACTTTTCTCGCCCCGGGACTGAAGTGATAGTCCGCCCCATAATTTATAGGTGAGGGACGATAAATTCCCACATAACACAATAAAACCCTCACTCCTTTTTTCCCTTAGCTACTGCCAACATCATTTACTCTCTTTTAGTTATTTATTTATCTTTCCTTTTAATGAATCGCGAGTCATAGACTCTTGCCCTTGTGATTTTAAATGCCCCTTTCGTAAGCTCCGAGAGACGTGTCTGCCTTTCATATGCGGCCACGGTTTCTTCGTAACTTCCCGTTAATTTTTCCTTTTTGGTATTATTATTATTTTTTTCTCTCTTTTCCTCTTCCCTTCCTCCTAAGAACCCTGTTTGTCCTAGACCCCACGTCTTTTGTCTGCTCACCCCGTCATAACATTGAGTACCCGAATGTGGGCAGTGGACGCATAAAATTAGCGTAGTTTAAGGTTAGCAAATTAAAACTCGCGAATACTCTCGCTCGCATACAACTGTCAAAATACCTTAGTGTGAGGGTCGGCCATCAACTATCGAAGTTGGTGATGCGTTGAACTATTAGCTAAGGAATTACCAATGCGAATATGTATAGTCATTACGATATCATGTAAATGGGATGTCATTTTTACAAAAATAAACGCTGTTTTATCATTTATACAGACTCTTCAAGGCAGACTATACTAACCGCATGTATTTAGGAGTATCTAAAATTAAGTAACCATGTATTTTAATTCTTGAACAATAACCTTTCTTTTCATTTGTTTGCCATAGCCTCATATACTTGGTCTTATAATCCTAATTAATTCACATTGTTCGAGTCACTTTATAAAGTTATCAATGTGTAACCAAATCCAAAGTAATTACTCTTTTGCAAGTGTTGAAATTACCTTGTGTCCTGTTAAAGAAATTTGTTCCAGTATGTTATTAAAAGTAATGTCACAGTTTCATAAATCCTTTGGAGTAAAGTTCATTGCAAGGCAGAATGTAGAGTAACGTAAAGCATTTGCCGCTTATTCTTGTATATCGATGTTCACACCTGAAGGAAGGTGTATACATCATCTTGTGCGGAGAGCTATCATAATTAGCAAGAACTCACTAGCAAATTGCTTCCTCCTTTTTTTTTTTTTTCATTTACTGCCTGCCGATCGATATTTCGCACGGTCAGAATACAAGGGATTAAAACCAATTGTAGGCCACTCCCTTTAAGTAGGTAATTCCTTTTCGAGGCAAAAGTGAATCTGTCTGGTTGTCCTTTTCAGGCAAAAAACCCCTGTGGGCATCAGCTGAACATGACTCAACCCCCCTATGTGTTGGACGTGCCCCTGCCCCATAGGAGGAGATAAAAGCAGAAACCAGACCGAGGTTCGCTCTCAGACGCGCGCTGGACGAGAGGGTGTGAAGAAGTCCCCCAAACCACCGCTATGTCCTGGCTCAACGATGTCCTTGGTTCCTAACCACGTGGCCCTTAAAAGTATACTTTTCCTCCGTGCACTCCACGTGTTCCCTTTGATGCTGGTCTGACCGATGACCCACTCCATTTGCTTGGCGTAGCTTGAAGTTCCCATCGCCTTGCCCTTTACGGAAGCCCTTGCATATTACCACGCGGAAGAAAACTCGCCCTGGGAAATCGCAAGTCATCCACGGACCGCTTTCTGCTCTGGAACCAAATCTGCCTTACGGTAAAGTGCTCTGGAAGACATCCATTCAGTCACGCTTTTCCTCGTAACATTTACTTAATTTGAGTGCCAGTAATCACCGAATCTCTTGTCAAATGTCCGTGCTCCTCGAGTGTCGGCAGTGCTAAGCTATTATTAATTCATTGAAGCCCCTTGGCACCCTCAGTGCAGCTTCGAATTCATTATTCTTTTGTCTATTTTCATTACTGGCATATAATGTGCATATCTCTCATCTCAGAGGGACCCTATATCGTGGAAGCTTCTTGGACTGTGTCTGGAATCCCCCCAGTTTCATTCATCCCGTAGGAATCCCCTTCAAGATCAATAATCTACTTGTATTCCTCTTTCCCGTACTAATTTTATTTATGTAAATACACTCCTGCAAGTTTGCCCACGTGTTTATGTAATATTTTCCTCAGTAGTAAGAGCCTAACGCTCATATGAAATTCCCCCTTTTTCCTCTTCTTTTATGTTTCCCTGGCCCCCACGAAGTCAGAATCACAAGGCTAAATGATCTGAAATTGTTGCTGCCTGTCTCACAGAGAATATTTCAAACTAAATTGCCAGGAAAAACATATAAATATATATATATATATATATATATATATATATATATATATATATATATATATATATATATATATATATATATATATATATATATATATATATATGTATGCATGTATGTATATGTATATATATACATATATATATATATATATATATATATATATATATATATATATATATATATATATATATATATATATATATATATATATATATATATATATATATATATATATATATATATATATATATATATATATATATATATATATTTTTTATATATATATATATTTTTATATGTTTCCAGGTGCAGGTGGATCTTATGACTCCACAATTATTACTTTACTCGAAAATGGCCTTGTAAGATACCCAGGACATATAAAACACAAACAAAAAAAGAAGTACATGGAGCGGAGGGCTCCTTCACTAGGGGAAGTGCGTGAAACACGTGGATATAAAAATAGTTATATTTGATAGCACACAAGGTCAAAGGGAAAATTAACTGAAAACACGGTAAATTACTGCCGTAGAAGTCCTCCCGAAGGGGGAGCTTGGGAATGCCAGGAACACGGACCAAGGATAATTCTGCTACAGGCGTCTGTCTGAAACGATATTAGGACCCACGTTACACATCTAATGCTGGAATTTTGGGATTGAATTACTCGGGGGTGCACTGAAGGCGCCAAGGATCCCCCGAGGTGTTACTTATGACTCAGAGGAAAGAAGCTGTGAACACATGGGCCTGGCTTGAACCAAGGAATAGCAGGGACACAAAGTTATCAGCCCAGAAATTAATAAATGTAAAGGCCTAAGCAATCGTGACTAGCAACTCGTTTCTGGGGTACATTACCACATTGTAGGGGCGTAGGGATGACGACGTCTTCTGCCGAGGACCACGTGTGGGGACGTGGACAGAGGGCCTCCTTCTCCAAAGTATTTCTTCTAATCGTAGATTGGGGCGGAAAAGGGGCGCCCGTGGGATGATGGAAAGGCGCGTTGAGTATCAGCTTGCGTTTGGAGACTTGCAATCCCCTTGCAGTCTTCTAAGGCCACGTGGAATGGAACACGGGCACAAAGGGCGGCGATGGGCTCCACGTGGCGGCAAGCGGAAAAGGAGGGCAGGGGCAAGGCCTGCAGAGGTGTGACTGCTCGGCTTAAACTAGCGACCACGTGTGAGAAAGAGCTGTCCTGGCCCTGACCTTTTATTGCTTCTGGACAGGGGGTAGGGGCCGATGTCCTGACCCAGGTCGCCGACGTGGCTATATCATAGAAAACGATCTTACTTTCCTGTACCAAAGAAAACGGTGCAAAGCCAGATTACTGTGCCCCAACTATTATATCTCTGAGCCCTTATACCCTGGACTTTCACTTGTTCAAACTAACCCAATCCAGTATCCACTACTTCTCACAGGTTCAAAATAGACAGAGGCCTATCTATTGGCAGAGCAGAGCAGGAAGGAGCGCGGTTTCATAGCGTATTTTGGCGCTAATCTTTACAATATATATATATATATATA
>NW_027100727.1:837500-857500 GCF_040412425.1 Macrobrachium rosenbergii
TTCAATGTTCATTTTCATTCATTCGACGCTCGTGGAAGTGGATGCTTTTAATATCAATTATATTCTCTCTTTACTAATGTGTTAGTTGTCAAATACATTAATTATTTGTATTTGACATTTTTCTTTCCATCCCGTGCAGTATTGTGGATTTTGTTAGTTTTTTCCTATTATTATTACGCTTCGCGCGCCGAAACCGGCCCTGCTGTCTCCCCTACCTTCCCAATCCCTACCTACCCCGCCCCACCGGGGGCGGACAAACAGGTTTGCATGGGGTGGGTGGCTGTGTCATTTCTCCCCTACTGGCACCCGGTATATCTTTATTTAATCTTTTGTTTTATTTATTTATTTATTTTATTTGCTTTATATTTGTTTTAAATGTTCATCTTATTTCATTTCATATGTTTTGTTTTGATTTTATTTCTTTTTTCTGTTTAATTATTGTTATTGTTTTTTATTAATTTACATCTATCATAATTGTCTTCATTGTAATTAAATGGTATTTTTAATTTGAATTAAAAATAAAAATTACAAATACAAAGATAAAACAACAATGGTAAATAATATTTAATTTAAGAAAAATTAGGTTATAAGAATATGTCATTAAAAAGAGGGCAAAATTTCTAAAAATATTGTATTAAAATTTATTTTTGTTTTTTTAGCTTTTTATGTTATATTCATTTTTCTATTATTAGGTGATTTTTCAAATTGATTTTTCATTTAAATATTGATTGTGTTTTTAATTTTTTTCTTAAATAAAACTCGTTTATAAGAATATATCTGAAAAATTTAAGCTAAATTCACTGATAATTAAGAGGGCAAAATTACCAAAAATGTTTATTCAAAATTGAAATATTTTTTAAAAACTTTTAATGTTACATTCTTTTTCCTTTTTTTAGGTAATTTTTGAAATTGATGTTTTACTTAAATATTGATTGTTTTTAACGGATTTTTTAATATATTTCCGTTGTAATAATGTATCGGTAAACGTTAAACTAAAATTAGTCATCAAAAAGAGAGCAAAACTCCCAAAAAATATTGTATTCAAATTGAAATATTTTGGAAACTTTTTACATACTTCATTTATTTTCCTTTTCGTAATGATTTTTTAAGTTGATTTCTGATTGAAATCTTGAATGTTTTTAACAGTATTTTTATATACAAAAATTACATGACCATTTAGCCTTTAATTTTATCTTGATTGATTTTTAACGGAGGTTTTTCATAAAACTTTGTTATAAGAATATATTCGTAAACGGTAAACTAAAATCAGTCATCAAAAAGAGGGCAAAAGTACGAAAAATATCGTAACCAAACTGATTTATTCTTTTTTTCTTTTTACATATTTCATTTATTTTAGGTCATTTTTGAAGTTGATTTTTTACCTCAATATTGATTGTTTTTTTATGGAATTTTTTTTTATATAATTCTGTTATAATAATATATCAGTAAACGTTATACTAAAATCAGTCATCAAAAAGAGGGCAAAACTCCCAAAATATATTGTATTCAAATTGAAATATTTTGGAAACTGTTTACATATTTCGTTTATTTTCCTTTTTGTAATGATTTTTTAAACTGATTTTTGGCTGAAATTTTGAATGTTTTTAAGAGTATTTTTATATACAAAACGCATATGACCATTTAGCTTTAATCTTGTCATTGTTATTTAACGGAGATTTTTTTCATAATACTTTACTATAAGGGTATAACCGTAAACTCTAAACTAAAATCAGTTATCAAAAAGAGGACAAAACTACGAGAAATATCGTGATCTAATTGAATTATTTTTTACCTTTTACATATTTCATTTATTTTCCTTTTTTATGATTTTCAAATTATTTATTATTATTATTATTATTATTATTATTATTATTATTATTATTATTATTATTCCATTCTTAAAATTTTGTACATCTTAAATAATATATATCAAATAATAAATAATATTTTCATTAATTTATTTATTATTTTTTCCTAATTTTTATTAGTTTTTCATATTTTATTTTTTATTCTTTATTTATTTATTTGATTTTTATTAAATTATTTATTTTTTCCTAATGTTAATTTGTTTTTCATTTATATATTTATAATTTATTTATTTGTTTATTTAATTTTCTTTATGTTTTATTTATATTTATATTCATTTATTTTTTATTTACTGTTCGTCTGTTTTTTATTTATTTATGAATTTCTTTTTGTTTAGATTTAACTTTTATTTATTTTTATTTTACTTATTTTTTTAGTTATATTTTTATTTATTTCGTTTTTATTTATTATTTATTTTAATTTATTTTTATTTATTTTAATTTTTTATGTTTTTTATTTATATATTTTTTTATTTATTTTACTTAATTTATTTCATTTTCTTTAAATATATCTATTTTGATTTATTTTTGTTTTTGCTTATTTATTTATATTTTTTATTTTCATTTATTTTTATGCATTTATTTATTTTTTATTTTTATTTATTTATTGCTTTCTTTAATAATTTATTAATTAATTCAGTAATTTTTTATTTAATTCTTTATTGACATTTATTTAGTTATTTATTTATTTAGTTATATTTATTTATTTATATTTATTTATTTTTTTATATATTTTTATTTTATTTAATTTTGTTAATTATTTTATTTATTTTATTTTAATTTATTTATCTTTTATTTTTATTTATTTATTTTTTAGTTATTTATTTTATATTTATTTATTTATTTTTATTTTTTATTTTTATATTTTTCATTTTATATTTTTATTTATTTATGTGTATTTATTATTATTTATATTTATTTAATTTTTTTATTTATTTATTTCCATCTATTTTTGTTATCTTATTTGTTTTCATTTACTTACTTTTTTATTTGTGTTTATTTTTTTTTTTTTTATATATTAATTTGAATTTCTATATTATTTTTTTTATTTGTATTTACATATATATTTATGTATATTTTAACTTTTTTATTTTTTATTTCTATATATTTTTATGGTTATTTTTTAGGCATTTTTATTTATTTTTTATTAGGTTTTTTAATTTTAATTATTTATTTAGTTTTATTTATTTAATTTTTTTACTTTCATTTATTTTTAGCTTTTACTTTTATTAATTTTCATTTATTTTTTATTTTTATTTATTTATTTTCATATATTTTATTTATTTTCATTTAATTTATATTATTTTTTATTGATTTTTTTATTCATGTATCTTCATTTCTTTTATTCTTATTTGTTTATTTGTTGATTTTATTCAATGTTATATGCTTATTTTTTATTATTTATTTTTTATTTTATTTATTTAGTGTAAAAAATGGATGGAAAGAAGTAATAAATTTACTCATATCAATCTTCTTAACGAATTGAGAGATGAACCATCTGATTTTAGCAATTATCTGCGAATGAATGAATCAGTGTACAACGAGTTGCTGTTACTTATATCCCCCTTGATTAAGAAGAAAGATACGCAAATGAGATTAGCTATATCCCCACACGAAAGGCTGACAGCAACTTTGAGATACTTAGCAACTGGACAATCGTATGAGTCTCTCAAATATTCAACTAGGATTTCACCACAAGCTCTTGGACGAATTATTCCTGAAACATGTGAGGCTTTGTATAAAGTTCTGCAGAAATACATTAAGGTTTGTCTTTTTTTTTTTTTATCATAAATACATTAAGGTTTGTCTTGTTTTTTTTTTCATCATATTTTTAAACTGAAGAATAGAATGTTTCAAAAGCAATAAACCTTGCAATTAAATATTAAAGAAGGAAGAAATCAAAATCATCTTTAAATATACTTTCTTAGTATTTATTATCATACTTGCTCATTCAAAATTAAAACACCTTTCAAGAAATAAAAATAAGGAAAAATATAACTTCAATTTGAATGTACCTAAACATTCCATTATCATAGTTTCTGCTTCAAAAGAAAGACACATATCAAGAAATAATTGAGAAGGAAAAATATAAAGACAAATTTTAATATCCCTAAAACATGTTTCTTATTTCCATATACACTCATTCAAATCCTGAGGTGAAACTTGAAATAAACGTTGCAGCCGATTCTGTTGTTATGAGAAGTGGTGTTTTGTTCTTCTTGTGGACTTGGTGTGAAACTGGTGTATAATGTTGTGGACTTGGTGTAGGAACTGGTGTATAATGTTGTGGACTTGGTGTAGGAACTGGTGCATAATGTTGTGGACTTGGTGTAGGAACTGGTGCATAATGTTGTGGACTTGGTGTTGGAACTGGTGTATAATGTTGTGGACTTGGTGTAGGAACCGCTGAATAATGTTGTGGACTTGGTGTGGTTACTGCTGTATAATGTTGTTGACTTGGGTAGGAACTGGTGTATAATGTTGTGGACTTGGTGTGAGAACTTGGTTGTTCAGAGCGCACATTTCTGCTTCAAATAGTAAGTCATTAATTTTTTCGAACATGATGTGCAGGCGTTTGTCTTTAATCCCCTCATTTTCATAGTTACTGTTCTTCCCAAGAGCTCGCAACAGTCAAGTTGTGGTTTGGGTTGTTTGAAATGATCACGAACAGTGGACAATATTTCAGCTGACATATCATCATTGGATTTCTTCTTCTTACTGGGCCCAGGTCGTGAAATTTGAGTCGACGGTGTACGTTGATTCTGTTCCCGCTCCTCTTCTTCTGAGACATTTGGTGTCAAATAGTTTTCCTCAGGACATGAGGCATCAAAGTTGACCTGAAACAAACAAACAAAAAATATATTACTCATTATTTAATAGACTATTCATGTTAAAAATTATTTACAATTATATTTGTTAGTGTAAAGTGACTGTACATTATATAATGCATTTGTTTTTTCAGTTTCCCAGCTCTCAAGATGATTGGAAGGAAATATCAAAGGATTTTGAGACTCGATGGCAATTCACACACTGCATAGGCGCCATGGATGGCAAACATATTGACATAATTCCCCTAGAAATTCTGGCTCTTATTTTTTCAACTACAAAGGTAGACATAGTATGGTTCTCCTTGCAATTGTGGATGCAAACTACAGATTTCTCCTAGTGGATTTCGGAACTAACGGCCGTGTATCCGACGGCGGTGTTTTCCAAAATACTCGTTTTTATGGAAAGTTAGTGGAGAAAAGTTACACATTCCCCAGGATGATGACGTCAGTGAAAAGTTCAAAAATGTCCCCTATGTTTTTGTTGCTGACGACGCGTTCCCGCTGACAACTGAAATTTTGAAGCCATTTAGACAGGCAAATCTTGATTCTGCAAAAGAGAGTGTTCAACTATCGTTTATCCCGCGCGAGGCATATAGTTGAAAACGTCTTTGGTATTCTTTCATCTAGATTTCGCATTTTTTTACACAATAAATCTAGAACCACACAATATTGAAAAGGTTGTGATGGCAGCTTGTGCTCTTCATAATTTTTTGATGGATAAACAGCCTACAGTATATGCCCCTGCAAGTTGTTTGTATCGAGAAAAATTCTGAAGATGGAAATCTTTTGTCTAGCGGCTGCGATATTGCCGATTCTAATATGAACCCTCTGCAATCCTTTAATCCAGGAAGGACTTGTAAAAATGCCAAAGAAGTGAGAGAACATTTTATGGATTACTTCATGGACGAAGGGAAAGTGGCATGGCAAAATAATCACATATTAAGGAACAAACAGTGCTGATGTGTTGCAGTTATAAATGGGAAAGGCATTCTAAACTAAATATTTGAATAAATATTGTCAAAAGAATAGTTCTCATTTTCTTACCTCATCATTGTCATCTTCCGGAGAGAAATTTGAGACCGTTGATCTAGCATTATCTTGGTCGTTTATGAAATCAAAAGATTGAAGTACCAAAGGAAGGTTTGTACACATTATCTGTTGAGGCGCCAGATTTCATTGAGGAGTCAATTTTCTTCTCCTTTCTAACATTGGACCTCAAATTGTTAATTTTCTTTTTAACAACATTAACATTAGCATCAGGATCTATTCCCTTTAATTTCATCACTAATTTCCTGTATGCAGCATCTTTTTTGTCTCTATCATGATAGTCAGAACTTTTTATTTTCCACAAGCATGGTTCACTTTTATATATTTCAATAAATTCACCAAGAACTTCATTAATTCCTTGCGACATATTTCAACATTCAACTATAGTGTCCGTCTGAAAAAGCACTAATGAAAATTAAAAGATCTCAACTGTAAAATAAAACAAAATTACAAAGGTTAACCTAAATAATTTTAACCTTCCACATCAAAGGATTGTCCTAAACTGAGACCTGTTGCAGTACACCGGATGAAACCGCCATACACTCATCAGGTTTACTCGCCTGTCCGGTGGACCGAATGGAATTTTCATTCGGTGTCAGGTCGCCCACAGGTCGCCTGACAGGCCAGTTTTTCCCAGCACACACTATCAGTTATACCTGTCCGGCGTGACTGTTCAGGCGTACCTATCAGGTGTACCGGATAGTGTATGGCCGGCCTTAACGTCAGCTGCTGGGACGGTTTTTCTCTGCGCAATTGAAAGAGAGAGGCATCGTTGAGGGTTTTATCCTCTGATCTTAATTGGGGAAAGCTTCCCTGAAATGGAAAACTTCAGTATATATCTGCAAAGTTTCCGAAACTGAGATATGCTGCCACCTACTGGGCTCGTGAAACACGAATACACAAGTTACTGAAGTTTCAGAATAATTCTTCAGTATTTTATTTAGGGGGTCTCATTTGCAGTATCTGCAAAATCAGTAGTAAGGCAAAGGAAAACTGCAGTATCGACCATTTTTCTCAGTTTTGTATCTTTGCAGATACTGCAGTCTTCCATTTTAGAGCAGAAAGACACTAATCCGGAGAAGGAAAAAGGAAGATTGTGTTTTAGAGTACTGCAGGATTTATCTATTTCAGTCATTGTTTAAATTGTTGGAGAGCATTAAGTGCTGGAACTGGTGATCACGAGCCATTTAAAATTGAAGCGAAAATGGATGAAATTGCCTGATAACCAGAATTGACTGTTGAATCTTGGCAGAAATGAATCTTTCATTTTCTCGAAAGGAAGATTTAAAGCGAATATCATGTTGCAATATATCTCATTTCATGCCAGAATGTGTTTAGTACTTATCTTCGAGACAATACTTCTAATACTTCACTGTAAAAATATTGTAAACTTTAAAGTGAACTTCGTTTGAAACAACGTTTAATTTTATATGGAAAGGCCACCACTAACGCTCAGCTATATATGCGCAGTTATGCCTGCACAGTCGGCCTGTGCAGGAAAAACAACCCGCTAACGTTCAGTTTTGCCTGCACAGGCCGACTGTACAGGCATAACTGCGCAGGTACAGTCGGCCTGTGCAGGAAAACTGAACCCACTAACGTTCAGTTTTCCTGCACAGGCATAACTGCCCAGGTATGACTGAACGTTAGTGGGTTCAGTTTTGCCTGCACAGTCGGCCTGTGCAGGCAAAACTGCGCAGGTACAACTGAACGTTAGTAGCGGCCTTAATTAAGAGATAAAGAACAAGCATTCCGTACTTGCCGTTTTTTTCCTTTTTATTTGCATGCACATATATTTATAGTTGTTATAGACTACTTTTAATTGCCTTTGTGTTTTACCGTTTATCTAAGCTATATTCATGAAACATCGTTGATCAAACATCAAATCTCAGGACACTGTGAATAAAAGCATCACCAATTTATTTAATTATTCCGTTCTCAGTTTGCACTTCATGGTCTTTTGTGAATCAGTGATCTGGATAAACTACTCAGTTAGAATGATAATAATGATAAAAATAATCCGAGTACTTTTACTAAGTCTTTCTTGTTGATCATGTCTTCGTGCAAACTTTTTTTTTTTGCCTCAATATTTTCATGCTTGAATGAAATGCTCACATTATATTCCCTTATTATATGATACATCTCGGGATTTTATCATGCCAGATAATTATTCCTGATCAGGCAAACTCTCTCTCTCTCTCTCTCTCTCTCTCTCTCTCTCTCTCTCTCTCTCTCTCTCTCTCTCTCTCTCCACAAGCTGCTGTCAACCTATGTTAATTTCTGAGATTACTATTTCGAATCTTTTATATCCTGTTTTCCCGTTATTTATCCATAAATCTGAGTTTCTCCTCTGTTTCTTCTTCTTCTTCTTTTCCTCTTCCTTTCGTTTTATCACCTCCGTTTATTCTCCCCTTTTCTTGTATTTTCCTCGAGTGTTCTGGACGTTAGGGAGACCTTCCGTCTCTCCTGCTACACGTCCACAAAGACAGGATGAAATCTCCCCCAGTGGATTCTTTATGGCATCTGGGCCTCTTGAAGACTGTTTTCCATTTCCAGTCTTCAGCTCTCTCTCTCTCTCTCTCTCTCTCTCTCTCTCTCTCTCTCTCTCTCTCTCTCTCTCTCTCTCTCTCTCCATGATTCCCATCCACCTTCCTCCCTCACCTTGCCTCTCCCTCTTCACTTTCCTCCTCCTTTCTTTTTTCCTGTCCCCTTCCCCATATTTGGTATCAGAGCAATTTGAATATCATGGCAAATTGCCTTAGTAACCTTTCTATGATTTCCTTCTGCCTCCCTCAAAACCTCTAACTAATCCGCCATCTCCCTCCTCACTTTCCCCCTTCCATTTTTCCTCTCTCTGTCGCAATTTAGATTTCATAGCAAGTTGCCTGAGTAACCCTTTTATGATTTCCTTCTACCTCCCTCAAACCCCTCCCTCACCCGTCCTCTCCCTCCATCTTACTTTCCTCCTTCCATTTTCCTTCCCCCACCATCCCCATGTTTAGCATCAGAGCAATTTAAATTTCATAGCAAGTTGCCGGAGCAACTTGGGCTTCTCGTAAACACGGTTTTTAATGTGACTAAGTCGGTGTCAATCATGAGTTGTAACTTGGGCGGAATAAAGGTTGAAACTTCTTGAGTTTAATTACTCGGCTGAGTTTCCCCGTTTATTTTATTGTTTGATATCGTGATAGAGTTCGTGAACATTAGTCTTCTCTCTACGATATATATGTGCTTGTTTTAATTATTCCTAGCTTTCATTTCTGCCTTTACTTTGGGTCTTGTGTCAATTATTCATTCCTGTTCCGTACTTTCTTCCTTGTTTTACGTATTCATATTTTCTTCTTTTTTTTTTGTTCCTTTTGAACTTCATGAACAAAATTGAGGAAGTGTAAACTCTATCCTTTTTCCATAGTTGGCGCAGGTTTTGCAAAGATTCAATACCTGTCTCATTTTACCCAAGGGCCACGGAACGCTTCTTGATGACTTTTTCTCCATTTGTAATCATGATTGCTTATTTGCTGTTTGCATCCTTTGAAAAGTTGTGAGTTTTATTCAGTTCACCTACTGTAGATTTCATAAAGGCCTAGAGGTGACTATTGAACACGGTAGAGATATCGATATTCTTTCACCAATACTCGTTCACACACACACACACACACCTACCTCCTCCCCCCACCCCGCCCCCCACTTTTCACAATGATACTCTCTAATGACATTTGGTCAAACGGATGATTTACTCTAAAATAATAGGACATGGCTAAAAGAGTTGAGAAACATATCTAAATAAAATAAAAATAGAAAGAATGGTATATACCTGATATAAAAACTTATGGCAATCATACTAGTTCATTTTAGTTGTATGTATTAAAAATAAGTTTTCATTTTCTGGAAGTCATTTTTTTATAATTTTTATGCCATTTTTTTCCATTTTCTTTATTTTACGTAAATATTGTAATTTCTTTTCAAGTTAAGACTACAAAAATACCTCCTTTCACTTTGAAGAGCAGTTTTATTAAGAATTACTCAACTGGACTTTTACAGTAGTTTCCTTGTGAACTAAAAAACAAAAAGGAAATTCTTTAACCTAACTGGTTCCGTTATGGAGTGACCCAGTGAGTCACAAAGAAAGTTTTTTTTTTAAATAATGGTCCTTTACAGATAGATAAAAAAGAAAATACATATGTTTTTGAATTAAAAACTCTTGGGGAAAATTTAAACGAGTCAATTTTCTGAGGATTTCCTTCCTCTGCTTCCGTAGCAGATGGCAGGTAAAGCATCACATTGATCTTCTATATTCTGTTTTTAGACCTAAAAGGGTTTATACTTCGACCTTCTCAAGATGCTTCTCTGACTCACCAAAAGTATCGAACAGAGTTAACTTTGGTGATAAATACTCATAGAATTGCACATATATAGATATATATCATCATCATCATCCAGGTGCCATATCCCCAAGGACGTCAGCAATCATGGCTCGCCACTCCTCTCTATTTCTGGCTCTCTGCAGCAACTGAGCTGCAGACATTCTTCCTCCAGTCATTCTCACCAATCCATCCATATATTTTTGTCTAGGTCTTCCTCTCGGCCTCCTTCCATTGATTTTACCAGTGAGAGACAGATGTTCTAGTTCCTGTCTTCTCACTATGTGACCCACAAATCGCATTTGTCTACCTCACACTGAAGCCAAAATTTCTCTCTCAATGCCTACTCTCTCTAATACTTCATTAATTTTCCTTTCTCTCCATGATATTTTCAGCATCCTTCTCCAAAACCACATTTCTGCAGCCTGTAACCTCCCCTCGTCTGCCTTCCTCAAGGTCCAAGTTTCACAGCCATACAGCAATACAGACCAAACAAAACATTTCACAAACCTCCTCCTTAGATTCATAGATATTTTCGAGTTGGTGACTAATTTCTTGATCTTACCAAATGCATCTTTTGCCATGGATATTCTCTTCCTGGTCTCTTTTTCGCATTTTCCATCACTTGTGACAGTGCATCCTAAATAATTAAAGCTATCGGTTTGTTTAACTATTTCAGCATTAATTCTTATATCTGTGCTTGTGGTGATTTCATCTTTGGAGCTAACCATAACTTCTGTTTTATTAATATTTATTGATATATATAATTTATTTATATGTATATATATATATATATATATATATATATATATATATATATATATATATATGTGTGTGTGTGTGTGTGTGTGTATAATGTCGTGTGTTAAGAGATTTATAACACACACACACACACACACACACACACACATATATATATATATATATATATATATATATATATATATATATATGTATATGTGTGTGTGTATTAGATATGATTATTATAGTGTGTGTGTGTGTGTTTGTGTTTGTGTTTGTGTGTACGAGAGAGAGAGAGCGTGCGACCAAGAGAGAGAAACAGACTGACGCCCCTGGAGGTGTAATAAAACACAATTTTTGAAAAAAAATATTTTATTAATTATTTTTTGTCACCAGTGGGGAAACTAGACTTCTAATTGAAATTATATTTTTGGGCCCACAAACTGGAGCATTTCATGTAAATTCGAGAGATATAGAATATAAGAAGTAGTTAGCATATATGTTTTAGAAATATATATTAATAATGCCTTAAATACAATTACTTTTTTGTTAATTCTGCCCATAGCTGATTTTTATTGAATTTTTTAAGTTTAATGAAGGGCTGGTTGCGGGTAAGACCGCCACACTCTAAGAAACAAATATCTTCCACTATCAAAGGGTCAATTTAAGGAATATTCCTTTCATTTGGTAACTAACATGAATTACCTTTCAACAGAAATGGTTCAGTGCTTATAAAAGTCAAGATTTACTGAGAAATCATAAACTATTTAGCTGTATAAAACATAATTATGTTCATTCAGTAAGCAAAGACATGAATGATCTGACGACTTCTGACGTCATCAAGTCCTGTCGGTGGAGACTCCGAGGATCTTTCCCCGAACGGATTCAGAGTCTACATTTGTTTCCGTTCTACTTATATATATGTATATATATATATATATATATATATATATATATATATATATATATATATATGTAATTCTAATAGCCACAATGCCCTCTTAACTTCTCTTAACTGGCTCTTCAATTTCTTTCGTTTGGATACATTCAGTTTCGTAGTTACAAGCATATCCAAAAAGCGCGAAGAATTCGAGAAGTTAAGAGGGCATTGTGGCTATTAGAATTACATATGTGTCTGGTAAAAGTGACCAGTAGATTCTACATATATATTTCAGCCTAAAAAAAGCAATAAAAACGATTGCCCACTTGGCTACGATGGTGAGGATGGGTCTATTCCAGCTCTAATAAATATATCTGAAAACGACAGGTATATGTATGTACGAGAGGTGATAGACTTTTATCCTTCTCGTAGCCAGGTCGGCAACGTGACCTCCCTGTGAGTATGGAATTCGGGTTCGCTTCCCGCGACCGGAGTTCACTGGCTCTTCAATTTCTTTCGTTTGGATACATTCGGCTTCGTAGTTACAAGCATATCCAAAAAGCGCGAAGAATTCGAGAAGTTAAGAGGGCATTGTGGCTATTAGAATTACATATGTGTCTGGTAAAAGTGACCAGTAGATTCTACATATATATATATATATATATATATATATATATATATATATATATATATATATATATATATATATATATATATATATATATATATATATATATATATATAGATATATTGCCATAAACTGGACCTCATCTTGGTGAGAAATTTAAACAAAATTTAAACAAAACTGTAATTGATGCTGCCACAAAACCAAGAAAGTCCAGTTTATGAGCAAAGGAATAAGTTATATGAAAACTTACCTCAGAATTTCCTGGAGTTATACTTGAATGGGGAAGGTCGCCTTATGGAAATTTAGAATTCTTTTACCAAATTACAGGGATTTATTTACAGAAACTTAGCAAATCAACAGTGAGACATGACACAACAAAATCACTAAGGGGCAGATTCAGAATAGGACACAGGGAACAATAATGCAATGATTTGGCAACCAGCAAGTGCATAAAAATGGGGCCAATCTGCAATAATCAGTTCAATGATAATAATCACATTCAGTCTTGCCCTGATTACATGGAATAGTCTCAGGTAATGCAAATGATGGAGCTCCAGGATGGAAGAATCTTCATATGAACATTTGGGGCCACAACGGAAACTGTTACGGACTGCGACCAGGAATTATCAGAATTTTGGTGGCAGGCGGGGTGTTGAAGCATGGATTGCGATCGTGCCATGTGTCCCTCCTGAAAGAGATGTTCTGCTCAAACTAAGAGAAATTAAATCTTCCTACGAAAGATCACCCAATACACGTTCTTAAATACAAAACATAACGTAGCCTAGAAGATGCTTATGCTGGACTCACGTATATACAATCGGGGAATCAGAGCCATGTGGGCTTTAACAATGAACACGTGATTGCACTCACACAAAGATAAAATTAATCCGGATACAGCTTAACTTAAATAGCCCTTAAATTGCACTGATGGAGGGATAATTGATGGTTATCACCTGGTCTTTATTTAAATTCAAAGTACGTAAATGGCAAGGCGTGGGATACAGGTAGGCGAACAAGGGAGGACTGCGTTGTGGAGGGAGAGGTTAAAGTTTAAAGAAATAGAAATTTTAAGAAGTTTAAGTAAAAGGGGAGAGGGCTGGTCTTGACTACTTGCAAACGTACGAACCTTTTATGACTGTTATTGGCGCCTACAACCATTCCAGGTCCCTTTGAAGTCAGTCTAACCAGCGGAGCTTGAGAAAGACGCAGCGCGTCTGCCGCAGATGAAGTCAGAAGCACGTCTCTGTCCTGCTTTTCAAAAGCAGAGCGTATTCGGGCGTCTGGCGGGGCCAACCGTACCTGCAAGCATGTCAAAAGGCCAGCAAGGAGGGCATGAGAAAAGCACACTTATCATTATATGCCCACAGATTAAAAGACTACCTGTTCCCTAGCTCTAAATGCCCTTTTTCCCTTCCCAATCCCTACATGTCTCCCCATCGTGTGATGGGGGGGAAAGAGGTTCTGGTATTGTTTTCTGGATCGCGCGATGTTGGGGGCGGGTTAAGGAGGTACGGAGGCCTACTAACGGCTGTTGACTGGTTCAAATAAGCGCGGTTTCCCTGAGACGCCCGATTTGAGAGGCAGAGGAATAACAGATTAATTCAAAAGTGATTGCCGGAATTAAATATACAGGAAGGGAGGGATGTTTTATTCTTGACAATATATATATATATATATATATATATATATATATATATATATATATATATATATATATATATATATATATATATAGGTGTAAAACAGGCACAAATATAAGCAAACGGCGTCACCGGAGCGAGTTCGGACCTTCAAAGGCTGGACTATGAATCCTTCCGGGGAAAGATCCTTGGAGTCTCCACCGACAGGACTTGATGACGTCAGAGTTTTTCAGATCATTCACGTCTTTGCTTATTGAATGAACATAATTACGCTATATATGGCTAAATTGTTTATGATTTCTGAGTAAATCTTCACTGTTATAAGTACTGAACCATTTCCAGTGAAGAGTATTTCATATAAGTTAGCACATCGAATGAATATTATTTGCCATAAGCATTTGCTAGTAAGGGATATTTTTTTCTCTTATAGAATGGCGTTTATATCCGTAACCAGCCCATCATTACATTTTAAAAATTCATTAAAAATCAACTATTGGCAGAATTTAAAAAATAGTAATTGTATTTATAGCATTCTTAGTATATATTTCTAAATCATATATGCTAAATACTAATTTTAATTTATATCCCTCGAATTTACATGAAATGTCCCCAGTCTGTGGTTTCAAAAAAAAAATCATATCAATTAAACATCTAGTTTCCCCCGTTGGTGATAAGAATAATGAATAAAATATTTTAAATTAACTGTGTTTTATTCACCTACAGGGACGCCAGTCTGTCTCTCTCGCTTGGTCGCTCTCGCTCTCTCGTACACACACACACACAAAAAATCATATCTAAAATGTATATATATATATATATATATATATATATATATATATATATATATATATATATATATATATACATACATATACACATATATATGCTATATGCTCTTTTAAACGTACACACACCCACCAAGAAAAAAATCACAACTGATATATATATATATATATATATATATATATATATATATATATATATATATATATATATATATATATATATATATATACATATACATACATACATGTATATATGTGTGTGTGTAAGTTCTACTCAGTTTCAAACTTGAGGAGGGGATAAGAAAAGGGCTTCCTTTTAATTAGAATGAGTAGACGAAGGTAGACTTAAATCCTTGCAGATCGTTGAAACAGAAGGTTATTTACCCTTACGTGAAAAAGGCTTGACATTTCTGCAATATTATGGTTCAGTATTTAAAAAAAAAAAAAGTATTTTTCCATTAGAGAACGAGGCGTAGAGGGGCGACTGAATCATCTTATTTCGTCAGCGACATGGGAAAGTAAGAGTAAATGGACTGAATAGAAGGGGGAGAGCACCAATATAATAAGATGTAGCCATCTCTTGTATCAGGAAATATCGTGCGGAACACAGAAGCACGAGTGAACTTTCGTCTTATTACTGAAAGGAGTCATTTGAGAGGCACCGAACTGAAATGGTGGCGCTAAACTCCTTCGAGAAATACGATAATTTTTAGAACAGCAGTTTTGATTAGTTCTGAATTCAGAGTTTTGATGTTTTTGATTTTTTTTTATAGATTTCATGCTTGATATCAGTAACTCCATTTAATAGCTTGTATGAATTTTGTTATTTTATGAGTGCATATCATAAATGTATGTGTGTGAAAGCGTTCATCAAGATTTTCAATTACTGATCAACTTGGTTTTCGGTGACATGGACATTTGGTGTTCATGACGCCAGATAATTTCCAACTCAGCCAACCAATTATTGTGAGTGAAATGCAGACATCAGCTCAAACCCCTAAGACTTATACTAACGATTCGAAGTAACATGAAAATAGAACGAACAGAAGAAAGGAAAGGATTATGCTACACAAAGTGAAAAAGGGACGACGAGAGAGAAGCGCACAAATACCTTTCTGATTAAGAGAGCGTAAACAGAGGTTAACGTTGATTAAACAGAGGTTAATGTTGATTATCATTTGAAGAAATGATATAAAAGGAGAGCGATTTACAAGCAATATTCTTTAAAAATTGCTTTCGTACCATTCAGCAGTAATGGATTGTGAAAGATTATATACAGCTGATTATTTCTTTAGTCCTCCCGACATGACCCTGTTCCTGGGGGAATGGCCATTTTTATTACATATCTTTCTTTTTGTACAAAAAGGTACGTCGTTCATAATACGTTCCTTGTTTAATGAGTATTTGCTTTGCGCTTAAATATTCAGCATTTCATAATCTTATCCTGTGCGATAAATAGACACTACGCTGCACTGAGCTTTTCAAGTTAAGAATGTTGAGAAAGCTAACATGAAACTTACGTCACCTTTCTGCACATCATAGGCTTTGTCTAAATATAACCCATGGACCATTAGACGTAGCAGCATTGTTCCTTGTTACAACAAGAAACCAGTTAGTATTGATAGACGATGTCAAGTTATTGCCAAACCACGTTTCTTCTAATTAGGGAATCATAAATGCCAAAAATAGATATATATTATATGAAACACTCAAGTTATTTTATGCGCTCTCTCTTAGGAAACCGAAGTGGGAAGACAAAACGACGATGGTGTCAGGCAAATTTCTCGAAATCAATTGCGCGAAGGTAAATTTCTCGAATTCAGTTGACCGAAAAATAATTTCTCGAACTATCGTTTTCTCGAATGTCAATTACTCGAAAACAAACAAGTAAATTTCTCGAACACAATCGAAAGTATCCCATAAGCGCCAAAGACCAATTTATAAAGAGGCTATTAGCATTCCAAGCGTAAATTTCTCGAACACAATCGAAAGTATCCCATAAGCGCTAAAGACCAATTCATAAAGAGGCCATTAGCATTCTAAACGCTTCTCATTCTGTTTACAAAATTCTGAATTGAGTTTTTCCTGTTATATTTTTCTCCAGTAGTCTCAACCCATCAAGATGGAAGCAACGTATGTTGAGAGTGAAAAGGGAAGGAAGAAATTATGTTTAAATGGATATTTATATATCAAGGACAAAGGAGTAAATAACAAAATTTATTGGAAATGTGAAATGTGCAAGAAATTTAAATGTTCTGCTCGTGCTATCACCATCGATGATAATATAGAAAAAGAGAGTGGTGACCACAATCATGCAGGAGATGGGGCTAAAGTCGAAGCTGCCAGAGTCCAAGAAAAAGTGAGAGAGGATGCAATCAATAGTCGGGATACACCCCATTATATAGTGTCTTGTGCTTCAAAGGGGCTACGTGGGGCTGTTGCGGTGAAACTCCCATCAATATCAAATATGAAGAGGAATATACGCAATATACGAGCTAAGAAAAATGATGTCCCTGCTTTGCCCGATTGCCAAGAAGATCTTATCATCCCGGAAGAATTTACAAAACTCACAAAGGAGAACTGTTTCTTATGTATGACTCGGGTCCCACAAATGATTGTATATTGATTTTTTCGACACAGAGAAACCTCGATTTACTAGCACGCTCAAGAAACTGGTTCGCTGATGGTACCTTTAAGACGGTACCTTCAATTTTTTTTCAGTTGTATACAATACATGGTGTGCATTCAGGAAGTATCATACCCCTCGTTTATGCACTATTACCGAACAAAACTCAAGAGATCTACAAAAGATTCCTGCAGATTGTAAAAGAAAAAATCCCAACATTTGAGCCAGCCACAATAATGATAGACTTTGAATTGACCATGATTAGAGCTATAGAGCATGAATTTCCAAGGACAAAATGCCGTGGCTGTTTTTTTCATTTTTATAAATCCATTTATCGCAAAATTCAAGAAAATGGCTTCAAAGTACGGTACGACACCGATGCTGAATTTGCTATTCAGGTTCGCCTGTTATCTGCGTTAGCATTTGTACCAGTTTTCAAGGTCGAAGAAACATTTGAATATTTAATTGAAAATGAAGTTTTTCCCGTTGAAATTCAAAGTGTGGTTGACTCTTTTGAAGATACATGGATCGGGCGGCCGCATAGAAATAACCGTAGACCTGCTCCTTTCTTTAAACATGAATTATGGAACTGTTTTGATTATGTCAAGGAAGAAATGCCCAAGACGAACAATGCAGTCGAGGGCTTGCATTACGGTTTCGAACAGCAATTAAGTGCTTGTCATCCATCCATCTGGAAATTTATACAAGGATTACAACGAGAACAAAGTCTACAGGAGCTACGAATTGAACAATATTTGGGAGGTGTTGGTATTCCTGTGCGCAAAAAGAAGTATCGTGACTGTGCAAAAAGGTTACAAACCATTGTAATAAATTATGACGAAGAGAGGCCTGTCGAAGAATATCTACGAAGTGTAGCATACAACATTTCATTTTGATTGATTAAATTTTAATACTGTATTTCATTCTGAATGATAATATTTTTATACATACAATAAAATTATAAACTTTGTATTTTTTTTCATTCCTTCATTTACAATAAATTTTTAACATTTGTGTTTGTCAACCCAAAAGGATTTATTTTTCCTTGAAATACTTGAAAATTTTTCCATTCAATTTTCTTGACAAAATAGATATCAGTTTTCGAGAAATATGGGATTCGAGAAAATGATAGTTCGAGAAATTATTTTTCGAGCAATTGAGTTCGAGAATTTGACTTTCGAGAAATTGCATTCGAGAAATTTACCTAAAATCAACGACGATATCGAGAGGAAGAGGACGAAATGAATATATCTACAGACCCGGTAGTAGTAAAGGAGGACTTGGTGAGTACAATAACATTTTGTGGTTTATGCTTATCCCCCCTGCTGCACTACGTTACTAAGTGCAACTCAGTTCAGCTTGTAGTCCAACGCTTTGTAATTAAACTGATTAAATTACAATTAAAGAACAAGTAACTTTCCTTAGGAATAAAAAAAACTCTTCAAGGTAGGATGAAAAACTGCTATCTGGAAGTAGCTGTCTTGCATTTTCGTACAAGGGATTTTCAACTGCTAAAGGTTATTTCATTCATTTTTGTTCGTTCCAATTCTGACGTTACGGTATTGGAACTGCGGGAAAAGAGTTGGCCTTTCATCCGCACGTTTCCCAAAATGCTATGTACCATGCTACTTCATGTAATTGCACAAGTTGACAATAAATAAAAAATAGCTGACCATGAAATCTGCTTGAATCTCGCACACTCCCTTCGTAAACAAACCAAATCCAATTTAGTTCTCAGTATTCTGAGATCAGTATCATGGGCAATTTTATCCGCTTTAATTAGTAATAACATCTTTTGATTAAGAATTGGGAGCTGTGCTCTCTGAAAGCTGATTTTGGAAAATAAGAAGAGAGTAGCGTTTCAGACGTAGTGCACATAAATGTGTTATATATGAAGCATAGAAATCAGTTTACAGGCCCATGTTTTTAAAAGCGTGAGGCAAGTATACCTTGAATTATTTATGATGCAACAATAGATGTGACTAGGAATACAGAACAAAAATTGAAATATCCCGATGCTGTACTCGACAATGTATTAGGAGCGGCCACAAATTCTCAATTATAATAACAAAAGGGAAACATATGATACAAAAGTCTGCTCATCCTACCATATGATAATGTTTTTCAAGATATTCCCTATTTCCTGAAAGCCTTTAGAGTTAATAATGTAGCATTTAAGAACTATAGTGCAATGAAAAAAAGGACTTGGTAAATCAGACCATTTACAATTATATGGCAGTTGCTATAT
Organism: Macrobrachium rosenbergii; assembly: GCF_040412425.1. Classification (NCBI taxonomy): domain Eukaryota; kingdom Metazoa; phylum Arthropoda; class Malacostraca; order Decapoda; family Palaemonidae; genus Macrobrachium; species Macrobrachium rosenbergii. The sequence goes on from NW_027100727.1 coordinate 857,150, forward strand.
TCGGCAAACAAGAACATCGCTGGACTTCTTCAAGCATATATATATATATATATATATATATATATATATATATATATATATATATATATATATATATATATATATATATATATATATATATATATATATATATATATATATATATATAAAAGGAAAGAACAAAAGACTTGCCATTCCTGTGTTTCCATTCTGACGGCCGCAAGATCCTGGTTGACACTATCATTACTTTCTGATGGTTGTGCGAAGGATTTGTTCAGACCTTCTCCATCTTCCTTTTATTATTATCTCATGTGCACGGCAAACGTTCGTATTTCCCTTCTGCTGTCTGACTCCTAATATATTTCTAAAAGA
>NW_027100727.1:862500-889098 GCF_040412425.1 Macrobrachium rosenbergii
TCCGATATAGACCAGCGGTAATTACACTAAGTTCTCCTACTGCCACCAGGTTGTAAATTAGTGAGATGTCTGCTAGTATTGCACCAGCCTGGTTTTTGTGCCACGGCCATAGGTTAGGTTAGGTAGGTTAGACTAGGTTAGAAGATTCCAGATAATATAGGTGTGGGAAACATATTGAGATTATTTTCAAGAAAATATTATGATTAGTTTTTAAGATACGGCGTCCCGCTTTTTTCAGGGAAAGGTCCCGTACTCGGTTACATCTCAGGAAGATGCCACCGGGTTGTTTTCCTGTGGTGTCATGGCTTTCCTCTGATCTCCAAACGCTTAGTAAATTTGCCTCTCGCTTCATAAGTGGCTCTTTGAAGAAATTAACAAAACGCTAGAGGAATCTCGACGCATTTTGCCTTGCTTCTGTAATAGATTTGCTGACTTCGGGATTCCTGGTTGGTGAATTCTTTGGGGGTTATGTTTTATACATATATTATATATATATATATATATATATATATATATATATATATATATATATATATATATATATATATATATATATATATATATATATAAACTCCTTTACACCTTCCATGGCACCATTGAAAACAAGTAAAATTTCTCGGAACAGACCAACTGGTAAATTTTATTTGCCGCAAAAGGCATGAATAATTACAAGTAGTGCAGAGAAGTAAAGAAAAAGCTAATAGTTAAAAATACCTTAAAGAAATGAATGGGTAAAGCTTGCCACTTTTAGACTTTGTCAATAAACAACCAATAAGAAGCATTTGAGTGAAGCTTCAGTCAAGAAATAACTTGAAAAATTGGATATGTTCTTGTACTAACACGGCGAAAGAGTGAGCAAACATGGAATAGTAGTGCAGAAGACAGGAAAGACGAGGACAGAGAGAGCCAAAGAGAATAAAAGGGTTCAAAGAGAGAGACGCGAGAAAAAAGGCAGAAGACTGGAATTGGAAAAGGTTTTGATAAAGAAGCTGACGTAGTGTAAGGAATCCATTTGGGGAGATGTCATGTCATGTCATGTCATGTACTGTGGAGGAGAAGGACAAGGGATGAAAAACCTCTCTGACGTCCGAGCACTTGAGGAGAAAACGAGGAAAGGAGAAGTAAAGGGAGGTGAAGAGAAGACGAAGAACATAAGCTGGAAAAATTCATTTGTGAGAAATAATAGCAAATAAAAGAGACCATTTAGAAATATCAACATAAAGAGAGAGAGAGAGAGAGAGAGAGAGAGAGAGAGAGAGAGAGAGAGAGAGAGAGAGAGAGAGAGAGAGAGAGAGAATATTTTACTCATCTCTTATTGGTTCCACCTTGTCTGGTCGATGAGATGAGAAAGCCTAAAAGAGAGTATATAATGGCAGAGAATACAGCCCTACCACACACCGAGCAATTAATATTTTCTCTTGGATAAAAAAGTCATATATATAGCAATCACTGACATAGCCTAGATCATAAATCTTAGGCTTGAGGATGACTTCCACAGTTACCCAGTAATGATCACGAACACTTAATCATATAACGACATGATCTCAGTTCAAAGGGAAGCCTGGAACTGATCTTCGTTCCCTGCAATATACTAAGTAGGTAAAAGCTTTATGACCTTGAAAGAAATTTCAGCCTACCTACAGCACCTGCCACCAGGTTTCACTCCTTAAGGAGAGAGATACTTCCAGGTGGTGGTGAGGAGAGGCGGGGCTGATTGATGGTAGCCCGGGTGTTACAAATTAATAGACGTTGGCCTTACAGCGGAAACACTCCTCAAACCGATAGGTTACTTCGTTATCTCTGGTGACTCTTGTACACTCAGGTGTTAAGTATTGTCAGACATGCGGACGACACCAAAATGGCCACTGAATGCAGGTGTTGTATCATATGAAGGTGAAGATGTAAACCGAAATTTAAATATATCGTTTTATAATTGTGTAATTATATACATAAGGCACACTAAAATAAGCGAACACAGCGTGTAAGTACCTATAAATAATCTTGATTATAATACATATTTTCTAATATATATATGTATTTATTATATATATATATATATATATATATATATATATATATATATATATATATATATATATATATATATATATATATATATATATATATATATATATATATATATATATATATATATATATATATAAATTTATATATATATATATATATATATATATATATATATATATATATATATATATATATATATATATATATATGTTTGTGTTGTTTGCAGTTCAATGTGCATGTATATTTATGTATCTATAATCTAAGGGGCTCTACGTTAAAATGGAAAACAGTATATTTTTTGTAAAATTTTGTAGCAAGCCAGTGTAAACTGTTCTTGAGTTATTGAACTATAGTCCTTAGATAATGACGTCATTGTGATGTCAAGATATCATCAGACTAAAGGTCCTTTTTATCATTTTCACCTCACTAACCACCAGACACTCTTTCGCTATTGCCTTCTAAAACAAAACACAAGGAAAAAATAGTTCGTAGCTCCCCTGAACAGTTTTAATTAAGATTGTTCAGTGGATAATAATTCTTTGTAAAACGATGATTATTTCCTTCCACTCCAAATAGGCGTGGGATTGATTACATTCTCTGAGCGACAGAGGTATTTAATTGTAGCTCATTCTTGCCAGTAAAGGATTAATGACAAAGCTAAGAAATTAATCGTCTCGAGGATTAATCACAATTCTTAACAAGTAAAAAAGTTTTTTTCGGCGCAATCAAGTTTTCTGTACGACGTATAATCACCGAAAATAGATGTAGCTTTTGGTGGTCTCGGTATAATGCTGTATGAGCCGCGGTCCATGAAACTTTAACTGCCGCCCGGTGGTGGCCTGTCGTATATCGTTGCCAGACTCATGATTATGGCTAATTTTAACCTTAAATAAAATAAAAACTAATGAGGCTAGAGGGCTGCAATTTGGTATGTTTGATGATTGGAGGGTGATGATCAACATACCAATTTGCAGTTCTGTAGCCTCAGTAGTTTTTATGGTCTGAGGGTGGACAGAAAAGTACGGACGGACAGACCAAGCCGGCACAATAGTTTTCTTTTACAGAAAACTAAATATACGTTCGCCTTTTTACGTAACTGTTTATAATGTTTAATAAGCAGTTGATTATTATTTTAGTTTGATCAGTGTTTCTCATGTGAACTTGACTGTGCACAGGACAAGACCATATAATAAATATCGATAAAATGCAAAGAGCTTCATGAAAAAATGAGAAAGTGCGTTTCCTTTTAAGCGAAATGCGTTTTCCTTTTAAGCGAAATGCGTTTTCCTTTTAAGCGAAATGCGTTTTCCTTTTAAGCAAAATGAAGAATGAAAAAGAGCAGAAACTAAACTTTTTAGAAACGACGGAGCCAAGAGGCCTATGAGAAGCCACAATTTAGGGAAAACCTACACCAAAATGTATCTCTACACCTCGCAGTATTTTTCAATAGAAGAGAGACTCGAGTTATTTTAAATAACGCCTGAAATAACCTATTTTGAAAGTGCAGCTGAAGATCAAGCAAGCATTCCAGTAGCCTACTTAGAACCGAGAGAGACCTGAAGGCAAAGAAGAAGAAGCAGTGGCCGAAACTCCATCAGACCGAGCCAGCAAGTACAGTAAGTAATTGGGAGGAACATCAGCGCCCAATATTAGGCCGAAGAGTTTCAGCTGCAACTCGGACGAAGAAGTTCTAACTTCAGACAAACGCCGTCTCGGCTAAATGCAGCAAGTCAAAAATGCGCCGAGTTTTCTTGGGAGCAATCGAGTTTTCTCTACAGCGTATAATGCTGTATGAAACTTTCAGCCACGGCCCATGAAACTCGTATCCGCAGCCCATGAAACTCGGCCACGGTCTGGTGGTGTTCTCAGCCACGGCCCATGAAACTCTTATCCGCAGCCCATGAAACTCGGCCACGGTCCGGTGGTGTTCTCAGCCACGGCCCATGAAACTCGGCCACGGTCGGTGGTGTTCTCAGCCACGGCCCATGAAACTCTTATCCGCAGCCCATGAAACTCGGCCACGGTCGGTGGTGTTCTCAGCCACGGCCCATGAAACTCTTATCCGCAGCCCGGTCCGGTGGTGTTCTCAGCCACGGCCCATGAAACTCTTATCCGCAGCCCATGAAACTCGGCCACGGTCCGGTGGTGTTCTCAGCCACGGCCCATGAAACTCTTATCCGCAGCCCATGAAACTCGGCCACGGTCCGGTGGTGTTCTCAGCCACGGCCCATGAAACTCTTATACGCAGCCCATGAAACTCGGCCACGGTCCAGTGGTGTTCTCCCACGGCCCATGAAACTCTTATCCGCAGCCCATGAAACTCGGCCACGGTCTGGTGGTGTTCTCAGCCACGGCCCATGAAACTCTTATCCGCAGCCCATGAAACTCGGCCCACGGTCGGTGGTGTTCTCAGCCACGGCCCATGAAACTTCGGCCACGGTCCGGTGGTGTTCTCAGCCACGGCCCATTCTTATCCGCAGCCCATGAAACTCGGCCACGGTCGGTGGTGTTCTCAGCCACGGCCCATGAAACTCTTATCCGCAGCCCATGAAACTCGGCCACGGTCCGGTGGTGTTCTCAGCCACGGCCCATGAAACTTTTTTCCGCAGCCCATGAAACTCGGCCACGGTCCAGTGGTGTTCTCAGCCACGGCCCATGAAACTCTTATCCGCAGCCCATGAAACTCGGCCACGGTCGGTGGTGTTCTCAGCCACGGCCCATGAAACTCTTATCCGCAGCCCATGAAACTCGGCCACGGTCGGTGGTGTTCTCAGCCACGGCCCATGAAACTCTTATCCGCAGCCCATGAAACTCGGCCACGGTCCGGTGGTGTTCTCAGCCACGGCCCATGAAACCCCCACGGTCGGTGGTGTTCTCAAACTCGGCCACGGTCGGTGGTGTTCTCAGCCACGGCCCATGAAACTCTGGTGTTCTCAGCCAGCCCATGAAACTCGGCCACGGTCGGTGGTGTTCTCAGCCACGGCCCATGAAACTCTTATCCGCAGCCCATGAAACTCGGCCACGGTCGGTGGTGTTCTCAGCCACGGCCCATGAAACTCTTATCCGCAGCCCATGAAACTTCGGCCACGGTCGGTGGTGTTCTCAGCCACGGCCCCATGAAACTTTTTCCCGCAGCCCATGAAACTTCGGCCACGGTCCAGTGGTGTTCTCAGCCACGGCCCATGAAACTCTTATCCGCAGCCCATGAAACTTCGGCCACGGTCGGTGGTGTTCTCAGCCACGGCCCATGAAACTCTTATCCGCAGCCCATGAAACTCGGCCACGGTCGGTGGTGTTCTCAGCCACGTGGAAACTGTCGGTGGTGTTCTCAGCCACGGCCCATGAAACTCTTATCCGCAGCCCATGAAACTCGGCCACGGTCGGTGGTGTTCTCAGCCACGGCCCATGAAACTCTTATCCTCAGCCCATGAAACCGGTCGGTGGTGTTCTCAGCCACGGCCCATGAAACTCTTATCCGCAGCCCATGAAACTCGGCCACGGTCGGTGGTGTTCTCAGCCCTCGGTGGAAACTGTTCACGGTCGGTGGTGTTCTCAGCCACGGCCCATGAAACTCTTATCCGCAGCCCATGAAACTCGGCCACGGTCCGGTGGTGTTCTCAGCCACGGCCCATGAAACTCTTATCCGCAGCCCATGAAACTATCCGGTGGTGTTCTCAGCCACGGCCCATGAAACTCTTATCCGCAGCCCATGAAACGGTCACGGTCCGGTGGTGTTCTCAGCCACGGCCCATGAAACTCTTATCCGCAGCCCATGAAACTCGGCCACGGTCGGTGGTGTTCTCAGCCACGGCCCATGAAACTCTTATCCGCAGCCCATGAAACTCGGCCACGGTCGGTGGTGTTCTCAGCCGGCCCATGAAACTCTTATCCGCAGCCCATGAAACTTCGGTGGTGTTCTCAGCCACGGCCCATGAAACTCTTTTCCGCAGCCCATGAAACTCGGCCACGGTCCAGTGGTGTTCTCAGCCACAGCCCATGAAACTCTTATCCGCCAGCCCATGAAACTCGGCCACGGTCGGTGGTGTTCTCAGCCACGGCCCATGAAACTCTTATCCGCAGCCCATGAAACTCGGCCACGGTCGGTGGTGTTCTCAGCCACGGCCCATGAAACTCGGGTGGTGTTCTCAGCCACGGCCCATGAAACTCTTATCCGCAGCCCATGAAACTCGGCCACGGTCGGTGGTGTTCTCAGCCACGGCCCATGAAACTCTTATCCTCAGCCCATGAAACTCGGCCACGGTCCGGTGGTGTTCTCAGCCACGGCCCATGAAACTCTTATCCGCAGCCCATGAAACTCGGCCACGGTCCGGTGGTGTTCTCAGCCTCGGCCCATGAAACTCGGCCACGGTCCGGTGGTGTTCTCAGCCACGGCCCATGAAACTCTTATCCGCAGCCCATGAAACTCGGCCACGGTCCGGTGGTGTTCTCAGCCACGGCCCATGAAACTCTTATCCGCAGCCCATGAAACTCGGCCACGGTCCGGTGGTGTTCTCAGCCACGGCCCATGAAACTCTTATCCGCAGCCCATGAAACTCGGCCACGGTCCGGTGGTGTTCTCAGCCACGGCCCATGAAACTCTTATCCGCAGCCCATGAAACTCGGCCACGGTCCGGTGGTGTTCTCAGCCACGGCCCATGAAGCTCAGCCCAGGTCCGATGGTGGCCTTAGTTGTTCGCACCTACAGTATATCGGTGCCTTAAATAAAATAAAAACTACTGAGGGGGCTAGAGGGCTGCAATTTGGGATGTCCGATGATTGGAGGGTGGATATTAACATACCAATTTGCAGCCCTCTAACCTAAGTAGTTTTTAAGGTCTGAGGGCGGACAGAGAAAGTGTGGACGGACAAAGCCGTCTCAATAGTTTTCTTTTACAGAAAACTAAAAATACAGCATTATATAATTGCAATTGCCCCAATGTTAACGTGAGGGCGAGAGAGTGAGAGAGAGAGAGAGAGAGAGAGAGAGAGAGAGAGAGAGAGAGGAAGGAGGAATTCAGATAAGACTTCGAGTGTGAATATTGAGGTGATCAAGTATTCGTAAGTTTTTTGTTTATAGAAAAATACTTGACCTGTGAGTCACGAGCATTTAAACGTTTTCTAATGACGTTTGGAATATTAAACGATTTATTAAGACAATTCTCTAAGCCATAATTCTTTTTCTAAAGCAAGGGGTGCGTAAAAAATAAATTACCTTACCGTAGAACGCAGTGGTTTTACCTAAGTTAACGTATAGGCTATATCGGAAAAAAATAACCTTTTCCAAATAACTTAAGAGTATTAATTCTTTAAGAATATTTGCCTCTGAAAAAAATAACGAAGCCTACAGTATAGATGTTGTTGCAAATGAGAATTGGCAACTTCGGTGTTGGACTCAACAACACATCTGCCGTGGGTGTTATGTGCGATGTAACAGCTAAGTCTTTCATGCTCTAAAATTCTACAGCTTTTTCATACATCTGTACCAAAATTTCATCTTTTCATGTCGAAATTCCCTATTCAAAAGGAAAATGGTAAATCTTTAACTTTATTTAGTATTATTAAAATATCCGTTACGCAGGTTACTTCCTCTGGCTTCTTTTATAGTTTGGCGATAAATTTTTGAAACATCAAAAGGGTGCTTACACCAAAGGTAATTATTTAATGCATTTTATCTAACAGAAAAATACCAAGCGGGGTTTTTTTTTCTGTGTCGCACTGGAAATGAGGCCTGGCACGGATAGGCATAGGCTAGTTATCTCTACGCTTGAAATTAAACATTCATTGAAACATATGAAGCGCAAATAGATGTATACATATTCACTGGTATGTGCGTGAGAGTAGGTGCGCGCGCACGCGTATGTGTGGTGTGTGAGTTTCCTTATGTTAGTGTTGAACGCTGCTGGGTAGGCTACATTCGGCTTTGAATGCCAAGCAATAATTCTGCATCCATTAGTCTGTTGATGGGAACGGAAATGCAATAAATTGTGTCAAGTCGAAGTGCAGAGGCAGTAGCGGTAGTTTTGTGGAAATGTGGAGACACTTGGCCCCAACAGTTAACCAGTGATCAACAAACGCCTGCAGTCCACATTCTAAAAGTACAGCGAAAGGTATTAAACCTCGGTTCGATTTCAATGACGTCTAAATGCTCAGTCTCTTTTTGTTTCTCAATCACCCAGGAATAGACATCTGCATGGAAACACAATTAACGTATTAATGAATTTCTGACTTCAAAGCCATTTTCATCTCTCTCTCTCTCTCTCTCTCTCTCTCTCTCTCTCTCTCTCTCTCTCTCTCTCTCTCTCTCTCTCTCTCTCCCCCCCCCTCGTCGAGAATGTCTTCCACACCAGAAATTTGAAAGTGAAAATAGATGACAGACAGGAGGAAAAAATAAATGGAAAAATAGGCACCGCTGCAGCCTCTGAGATTTACGAGCCTTTGCCAACATCCTGTCCTCTGACAGCCCTGGAGAAGAATAAAAAATGAATTTTGAAGCAAAGTAAGTCGGAAAGAGAGAGAGAGAGAGAGAGAGTAAGCAACTTCGGCACAGACAGGGAAAAAGTAGAAAGCTGTGGTACACGGAAAGAGAGAAGCAGTCTGGAAACAACATTTGCCTTACTTTCATTAGGCAAACGTAATAGAGAGAGAGAGAGAGAGAGAGAGAGAGAGAGAGAGAGAGAGAGAGAGAGAGCTGAATAACACATTAATCTCTGAAGCTATGTTCTAATATACAGTAAGTGCTTTCGAACAATAACAAAAACACATCAACACTGCTGAAGTGGTCCAGCAGAACTTGGAAAGGAGGCTGAACTCTGGAACAGTCGTTACAGAATTCTGTAATCACAAAGACACTTTCAGTGAGTGACGAATTTCAGCAGACGCTTTGAAAGAATTTAGGTGTGACTACTTTGCAGTAAAGGAGGAACCGAACTTCCAAGTAATACTACAGCCTCAGTTGAACAAAGATAGGGTCGTGTTTATTATTATTACTGCACTTCGATTGATCCAATTAATACTCAGAGCATCTAATCAGGATCCGGACAAATTCGTGCAAATGTGATGGACAAGAAAGGCGAGCAAAGAAAATCGGCCATGATTTCAGTAAATGAAAAAGTCTCAACTCAAAATATGACTGAGAGCAACGTAATATCAATTACTCGTTAAGTATCTTATCTTTTTTTTTTCTTACTTTTATATGCTATATTCTCCTTGGGTTTAGAACTTCTGATACTTGTCATTTTTACATTGCTTTCTAAGAGATGGGAAGAATTTAGGCTGTTATCCCAATATTTTTCATATTTTCCAGTTTTTAATGGGGTCTTTTAGTATCATATCTATGTGTGTGTGTATGTTTGTGTGTGCGTGTAATATATATATATATATATATATATATATATATATATATATATATATATATATATATATATATATATAAAATAAGAAGGCCCATAAAACACTATTTAAACGTTGAAACCATATATTTCGGGCACTTGTTTCTGTGCCCTGTTCATGGTAGAATATGGATAAAGTTACAATGGTATATATACAAAAACATGAAGGTGTGGCCTGTCCGATGTTAAGTGGCGTTTCTTAAGAAGGAGGAGACCAAAATTCCCTGTGTTTGGCGATGGATCTGGCGGTGTTTCTTGTCATCTTCTTCAAAAAGAGTTAAGTGTCAATGGCGTCCGTGTCCTCCTGACAGGTTCATATTGTTGGTTTGATTGTGTGTCTTTCTTTTGTACGGACAGCTACTCTTGAAAACCAACTCCGCTATCCAGTTAATGACTGTATGTAATATGTAGGAAAATTCCCGAACTCTCCGCATTTACGCTTCGGAGAGTTCGGGAATGTCTCAATAAATGCCAATCTGCTATCATTTTGAACCTGTCAGAGGACATTGACTGATGACCCCTAAGAAACGCGACCGCCAGATTCAGACAAAACCAGGTTTGGTCAATCTCCAAAAACAACTTAAGAAACGCTTTGGAGGCCTAGTGTTTTTTGCCATTGTAACTTTCCACCTAAGGTGAAAAATGCTGGTTTCAACGTTTAAATAGTGTTTATGGGCATTTCATATTACACTGCAGGAAAAGACATTCATATATATATATATATATATATATATATCAGGCTCATGTCTGTATGTGCTTGCATTTACTGTATGTCTCAATAAATGCCATATCATTTTTACTGATTGCCAGACATAAGTCCAGGTATCGTTGAGCTTTGCAGTGGCTACCAGTAAATGCTGCAGTAATGCATTTCCTGCGCCTCACACAACAATGGCCAAAGTGTCATTGCAGTAATTTGTGGTGCAACTGGCGTCACAATAACGCTCGTATAATCAGTACAGTAGTGTCCTCCTTTTGGTCCTCCATTTTCCATTACGGCAACTGTTGTTGCCGTGAGTTTGACCCTGAAGCTCTTTCATTCACGTGCTGCTGCAATTGATGTGAAACGGCTATGTGGTAAAGGTCATGTAAAATTGTCCTTTTTTGTAATGGTTGGATGGCATTGTAAGATCGTAAAAGGAATGAAGGTAATGTATTTATAAATAAGTTAATAGATAAATTCGTAAATAAGTCTTAATTCAGTAGGTAGTCTGTGCAAGAAAGTATGAATAAATGAAGGACTTATAAGGAAAGAGAGAGAGACCTTACCTTACAGACCTTACAATTCGTTCGGGTTGCCCCAGGTCCCTCAGTGTGAGGCACCTTTGATGTCTACCAGAGAGTTGCTAACGCATCTTCCGGTATATTTTGCATCTTCCAGTCTTGGATGGTCTGGGATGCATCTTAGATATTTGTCGAGCTTATTCTTAAACACATCTACGCTCACTCCTGTTATGTTCCTCAGATGAGCTGGTAGCGCATTGAATAGACGCTGCATTATCGATGCTGGTGCGTGGTGGATTAATGTCCTGTGTGCTTTCCTTAATTTTCCTGGTATAGTTTTTGGCACTATTAATCTACCTCTGCTTGCTCTTTTTGATAATTTTAGTTCCATGATGTTTTCGGTAATTCCTTCTATCTGTTTCCATGCTTGAATTACCATGTAGCGTTCTCTTCTCCTTTCAAGACTATATAAATTTAAGAATTGTAGTCTTTCCCAGTAGTCAAGGTCCTTAACTTCTTCTATTCTAGCTGTAAATGACCTTTGTACACTCTCTGTTTGTGCAATATCCTTTTGGTAGTGTGGGTACCATATTATATTGCAATATTCAAGTGGACTACGTACATGACGTTTTATAAAGCATAATCATGTGTTCAGCTTTTCTAGTTTTGAAGTGCCAGAACAACATTCCCATTTTTTAGCTTTGCATTTTGCCAATAAATTGCTATTTGATCATTGCATAACATATTCCTATTCAACATCACACCAAGGTCTTTAACTGCTTCCTTGTTTGTGATTGTCTCATTATTAGGTCCTTTATATGCATATAGCATTCCTACTTTATCACCATAGTTCATTGATTCAAATTTATCAGAGTTAAATACCATCCTATTTATCTCTGCCCATTTATATATTTTGTTTAGGTCTCTTTGTAGCGAGTTCCTATCTTCATCACAAGCAATTTCTCTACTTATTCTTGTGTCATCTGCGAAACTTCTTACTACTGAGTCCTTAACATTACTGTCTATGTCTGCAATCATAATCACAAACAGCAATGCAGCTAACACCGTACCCTGTGGTACACCGGATATTACCGTAGCTTCATCCGATTTCTCATCGTTTGCAATCACTATCTGTTTTCTATTTTGCAAAAATTCTTTTATCCATCTTCCTACTTTGTCAACAATGTTATGTTTTCTAATTTTTTTTTCTAATATATTATGATCTACCTTGTCAAAAGCTTTTGCAAAGTCTAGGTAAACCACATCTGTATCTTTTCATTTATCATATTTTTATATATATAAGCTTTCATGGTGGACTAACAGTTGGGTTTGTGTACTTTTTTATCGGGTACAAAACCATGTTGTCCTATATTGAACAATCTATTTTTCATTAAATGTTTCATTATATTTTTTTTCATTACCCTTTCATATACTTTCATAATATGAGATGTCAGACTCACAGGCCTATAATTACTTGCCTCTAGTCTTGAACCACTTTTGAAAGTAGGAGTAATATATGCTAATTTATGCTCATCATAAATCTTGCCTGTATCTATACTTTGCCTTAATAATATTGCTAGCGGCTTTGCGATTGAATGAACCACTTTCTTTAACAATATGGCAGGTACTCCATCTGGTCCTGCTGCTGATCCATTTTAATTTCATTAATAGCCTGCACAATATCGGCTTCTGTAATATCTATATCTGATAAGTATTCAGTATTTTCATCTCTTATTTCTGTATCATTATCTTCATTGTTAATTCTAGGTGTAAATTCACTCTTATATCTTTCTGCTAATATGTTACATATTTCCTTTTTTCATTCGTTAATCGCCCTTCAATTCTTAGAGGGCCTATTTCTACTCTTATTTTATTCATCTTTTTGCATATGAATAAAAATTTTAGGGTTTTGCTTGATATTTTGTAGTGTCATTTCTTCTAGGTTCCATTTTTCATTTTCTTTTGATTGTATAATCTTTTGTTCTGCATTTTCTATCTTACTTTTTAGTTCCATCACTTTCCATGCATTCTTTTCTTTTGCAAGAGCTTTTTTCCACTTTCTAATTTTCTGGAACAAGATCCTTCTGTCTCTTGGAATTCGTGACTGAGAGAGAGAGAGAGAGAGAGAGAGATACTTAAAATTATTAAGTAAAATCCGGGAGACGAATATATATATGATATATGATATATATATATATATATATATATATATATATATATATATATATATATATAAATATATATATATATATATATATATATATATATATATATATATATATATATATATATATATGTGTGTGTGTGTGTGTGTGTGTGTGTATGTATGTATGTATCGAATATAAATTGATAAAATTTATTATTTAGATAGGTTGCCTAGTAACACCAATAGCGACAATAGAAATTTATAATAATAGAACAGTATCATTATAAAAAAAACGTTTATATCTTCCTCTTATTTTTATGATGATGATGATGATGATGATGATGATGATGATGATGCAGTGAAGGAAGAACCCTGTACTGTAGCAGGAAGTATGTGAAAGTGACAGAAGAATAAGAGCAGTTATAAAGAAAGTTTTGAAACTTAATCAATTCGATGCATGAAATAAACTCTAAACTAATACTTGTTTTAATCAGGAATATCGGATGATTTACGAAGCGTCACTTCAGTTTGCATATTGCAGATTTAATCGAGATGAAAAGGGGCGTGGAGCAGTTTCCTTTGTGTTATTGAATGTAGAATAAATTAGACACCGCTAAAGAAGTTTATTAACACATACGAGTATGGTCATTGTTCCAGTGCAACAATGAACAAGTCAATCATGCGCCGAAGTTTCCTTAAAATAAGACATAAAAACTACTGAGGAGGAGGCTACAGGGCTGCAATTTGGAATGTTTGATGATTCTAGGGTGGATGATCAACATACCAATTTGCAACCCTCTAGCCTCCTCAGTAGTTTTTAAGACGTGAGGGCGGATAGAAAAAGTGCGGGCAGAATAAAGTGCGGACGGACAGACAGAGCCGGAGCAATGGTTTTCTTTTACTGAAAATTAAAAGTCTAGCTAAAATTATTATCTCCCCTCAGAACAGTAGATGTATTATAGTACTAGAAAATGTTTCAAGTAAATTGAAACGTTGACGTTTGGATAAATGCAGTTATTAGAATAGAAATGGGTTCTAATGGGAGTGTATTGAATGTAGGATTGATGGAAAGCAAAAGTGTAGTTATGAAAGATTATTGGGATAATAATTAGGGAAGGAAGTTAAGTGTGGGAAATGGCGCAAAATAATGTGCAATAGTCTGGTGTCATCAATTAATAGTAGACAAAGTTAATAGCTTAGGATAAATAATAGAAAATTTCCCGTGGCAATATTTGCACTCGGTGGAAATTTATTGTAGCCATAAATCGTAGTCTTACAACTTGAATGATCTGTGAATTGGCTTAGTACCTTTAAGGAAACGAAAGAGTGAACAATGAAAAGTGAAGAGAGAAGAGAGAGAGAGAGAGAGAGAGAGAGAGAGAGAGAGAGAGAGAGAGAGAGAGTTACGAACTGGGCCAGACTTACTAATAGACCGTCAGCAACCATCAGGGTTTCTGATAAAAGCGAATAAAAGGTATTTTTCAAATAGAGACGAGTTTTTCACATTGCCAGCGTTTCTGAACCGTGTTTATACAAAGGGGGAAACCGTAGCGAACCAATCAACATCTTATTTATATGTGTTCAGTATCACCATTTTTTTTGCATATAGGACAATAAATAACCTTACAAGGTAAATGTGTCCAAAAACAGGATATATAAAGCAACCGAACAATTGACTGGTTTTGTAGTGAGTGACACCTTACAAATGAACCTGTATTTCCACTGGTTTGCATCAGTGAAAAGACAGTTTAATCTCACTAATGAGCTGCTTCACTTTCATAAACGAATGCATACTAACTATACAAATCCATTAATTTTATCAATACATTGTGTCAAAATACAAAATATTCTCACTGCTGATTGCTGTCCTGTTGCCTTTATATAAAGTGAAAGTATAAGGATATTTTTTAGACGTTTAAATAGCATTCAACATTTTGTATACATGAAAGAAGTTTTTATAATATTATCATCACCGTCTTACATCTCTTCGTTTCCATTTTTCCCACATATGCTAGACACCTGTGAGATTCCAGACAGAGGTATATCTGAACGTATGAACCGATCTGTGTACCCCTGAGGGAGCTCAAGTACAGTACACTCGTGCCCGGCCGCATATTCCCGATATGTAACCGAGTACGGGACCTTTCCCTGAGAAAAAGCGGGACGCCATATCTTAAAAACTAACCATAGAATTGTCTTAAAATTAATCTCATTATGTTTCCCACACCCAAATTGTTGGTTGAATAATGATTTTCTCTATCATAACCTAACCTAACCTAGGGGCAGGGCAAAAAAACCGGAGCTGGTGCAATACTAGCATACAGTACATCCCAGGAATTTGCTGCCCGGCCAGTGACAACACCACTGTCAGGGGAGAGGAAGGAATGCCTCCTCTTAGTCTTCAGGTGTGGACAAGAAATCTTCCTAAGAGGCAAGACAGACGGCATCTATTTCTGGTGATTCTCAGCAAATTCGTTTGCGGAGCAGTGGGGTTAAGTGGTCCTTTCTGACTCGACTAAAATTTTCGTAAACATTTCAGTAGAGCCAGAGCCTTTGTGATGGTTGTTAATCTAATCTGTTCTAAGTATGGCAGATTTAGCAGATAATCATATTTATTGCTTTGACAATTGTTTTACGTGTCCTTTCTGAATCCTTCTGCCATAAGTATCGAAAACGACATCAGCATAATTGTGGAAGTGCGTAAGAATACCAGAGTTAGTCAGTGGTACAGTGGACACAGTCTATCATTCCCTAGTGGCCAAGGGACAATACTCAGTTTGAATATATATATATATATATATATATATATATATATATATATATATATATATATATATATATATATATATATATATATAGAGAGAGAGAGAGAGAGAGAGAGAGAGAGAGAGAGAGAGAGAGAGAGAGAGAGAGAGAGAGAGAGAGAGAGAGCTAATAATTCATGTACATGTTTATAATTTTATATATTTATTTATATATATATATATATATATATATATATATATATATATATATATATATATATATATATATATATATATATATATATATATATATATAATGTGTGTGCTTATTTTAGTCAAGAGAACTATATGTATCTCACAAAGATATCAATTCCAGGACCTTACTGTAAACAAATTCTGGTTGTGCTAAGCATTCATATGGTTGCTCTGTTGTTCGTCCTGTGGGAGACAGGAATTGGGTTTGAAAAATTCAAGTAAATCCGAAATGCTGGCATACACGTCAATTTTCAATGTGTGGCTATTCGTTCTGCCTGCAATGTAACTTTCAACCACCAGCTTGCTCTCTCTCCTACTCTCACCCCCTCCCCCCGCTCTTTCTCTCTCTTTCTCGTACCGTAATATTGTAACATATTCACCTCACTGGGTATGTTATCGGTGCGGCTCCTTAAACCCATTTTGTTGATTGCTGTTAGTTAATGTTTTGTGTCTAAGTTGGTTTTGTAACGAGAGAGTAGAGAGAGAGAGAGAGAGAGAGAGAGAGAGAGAGAGAGAGAGAGAGAGAGAGAGAGAGAGAGAGATTATAATAGGTATGTGATGTCATAATGATGTTTACAAATTTGATTGACCCATATGGATAGAGTGCCGCAGTACATCCTGCTATGAATCGTCGAACCTAAAGATGACATCTGCAGTGTTCCGTCAAGATTCGTTTAACCTTTCTTGGGAAAGCAGAATAAACCTCACAGCTTCTTTGAGGTGTCAACCAGTAATACCAATGATATCTACGGCAACAGTCTTTAAATAACAAAAGTAATTTATGAAAAGTAAATGAGTAAAAGCAATATTCGGATTGCAAAACGTAATACAATAAATGCCTGGCAAAAAATTCCAAACGGAAATACAAGTGTATCAGATACAAGGCCACAAACAACGGCCGCTGGCGCCCAAATTCCGAAATGAGCGCCACTAAATTCCGCGATAAGGCCCCCCCCGATTATCTCCAGGGGGTCGCTAATTTATTGCCCCATAAATATTCTACTTAACGAGAGAAAACTTTTTGTCGAATTGACTGATGCTGTATATAAGGGGCAAGAAGTTACAACGGATGGGAAATGTGGGGTGGGAGAGATGTAGAGCAAAAGTGAAATGAAAAAGAGCAGGTTAGTGGAGAAGGGACGCAATGGGGTTTAATGGGAACAAATTAAATGCAAGGTTAGTGGAGGGCAAAAGTCTAGTTATGGTGGATTATTGGGATGAACAGGGAAGGAAGGTAAAGGCAGGAAAATGACGCAAAAGAATATGCAATGTACCGATGCCATTAATAGTGGACAAAGTTAATTACCTTAGGACTAATGAATGGAAAATTTCCTGTGGCAATATTCACACTCCGCGAAAATTTATTCTCACAATAAATCGTAGTCTTACAATTTTAATGACCTGTGAATTGGCTTAGTACCTTTAAGGAAACGAAAGAGTGAACAATGAAAAGGATGAGAGAGAGAGAGAGAGAGAGAGAGAGAGAGAGAGGGCCATGAACTGGGTCAAACGTACTAATGGGCCGTCAAAACCATCAGGGTTTCTGATGAAAGCGAATGAAAGATAATGTTAAAGAAAGAGACGAGTTTTTCGAATTACTAACGATGTTAAACCACGTTTTTACACAGCAGGACATCTTAGCGTGCCAGTATATATCTCTTTATTTTATTTGTCTGGTATCACGAATGGAAAGTATAATAACCTTTTTTACTTATAAGACAAAAAATAAATTTATAATGTAACTATTTTAAACACAGGAAAGTTTTAGTCACTAACAAGGTGTTTCACTTTTATAAGTAATCAAGTAATGGGCAGCTCCGTTCATTTTATCAGTCCATTGGGCAAAAGATAAAATACTCTCACAGAGAACTGCTATCCTTTTGCCTTATTATGAAGTGGACCTTATAAAGATTTTTCAGACGTTTTGAAATGCTGCACAGTAAGAAAGTAGTATGATGGCTAACTTTTTTTGAAAACAAGTATAGAAAAATAAATATGACGATTCCATACCTCCAGACTTTTTAACACAAGTCGTAATAATCCTCGCAAAAAATTAATCACTTGCACTTGTCACCCAACCGGTTTAAATGGCATCTAACATTTTGTTTACATCAAAGAGCAAACATTTCTACCGTAAATAAAAGTCTATTATGATAACATCATCATTACTGTTACATCAGTAACGTTCATTTCGATTTTTCCCACTCATGTCTCAAGAGACCTGTGTGATTGTAGACAAAAGTGTATTGGAGAGTATGAATTGACTTCTGTGCTCCTTAGGGAGCTAAAGCACTCTCGTGCTTGGCCAGTCCAGTGACTGCCACCACTTTCAGGGAAGTTGCTTTTTCAGGTACGAAATCGTACTTGTTTTTAGTTTTCTGTCAAAGAAAACTATTGTGCCGGCTTTGTCTGTCCTTCCGCACTTTTTCCTGTCCACACTTTCTCTGTCCACCCTCAGATCTTAAAAACTACTGAGGAGGCTAGAGGGATGCAGATTAGCATGTTGATCATCAACCCTCTAATCATCAAACATAGCAAATTGCGGCCCTCTAGCCTCACTCGTTTTTATTTCATTAAGGTTAAAGTTAGCCGTTATCGTGCTTCTGGCAACGACATACGATATGCCACCACCGGGCCGTGGTTAAAGTTTCATGGGCCACGACTCATACAACATTATACTGAGACCACCGAGATCTATTTTTGGTGGCCCTAATTGTACGCTGTAGCGGCTGTACATAGAACTCGGCTGCGCCGAAGAAACTTCGGCGCATTTTTTACTTTTTTTTTTTTTATTTTAGCAAAGGAGACTGGTTAGTACGCGACATGGCCAGGGCGTCCTTCGTTGTTTTTCTGAAGGAAAATGTTGTTTGACCATCATTCCATTGTTTTTCCTTTTGGATATTTCGGTGCAGTATTGTATTTTACGCTTAAGGCTATTTCCCCACAAGTATAGTGGGCATTCTTTAAAAAAAAAAAATAGAATTCTTAAATGTCTAAAAATATGATATGGTTTAAATTACGTGTCCTGTAACTGTCTTGAAGATAAATGTCAGTAGTTCTTTTAAGAGGGAGAGATGTTTCCTGATCGACTTGTATGATAATAACCTTTGCATACTGCCAACAGCAACATCTGGCAAAACAAAATATATATGTATTCTATTAACTCTAGCTATTTTTAAACTATCCTGAATCAGGTTGGCTGTTTTTTTTACTTACATATGTGTGGGTGATTTATAGTAACATATGTGTGGGTGATTTATAGTATCTATTCCCATACAAAACTTTACATGTAATGTTCATCTTTGGCAGAATTTCATTGCTCTCAGGTTAAAAGAACAGATCGCTCTTTTGTGTTTGATATGAACGTACAGTTCGGTTTCGTTGAGGTCGTGTGACGCCTCGGATTGTTTAGAAGTGTTTTTTAAAGTACTGTAATCGTATTTTTTTGTATTCTGCAACAAATCTTTCTAGTAAACGTAGATTTTTTGGGGGGGGCCTTCATAATATCCTTTGTAATAGCCTTCACAATATCCTTTGCAATAGCCTTTCTCCGTTGCTGCATCTGCAGACTTTGTGGTGTTTTACGAAGGAGCTTGTGCCGCTCGGTTTCATTTTCGCTAAAAGTTTTTTTAAGGGAGATTTTTTTTTTACCTATAAAGGAATTTGTGACACGCAAACCTCATATTGACGTTGCTGTTTGCTGTAGTTATGGAGGTAACTTTGTATTAAATTTGTATTCGCAGAAATTAATTGGGTGCTTCTCATATCTGATTGTATATCTCTCATCTTTATATATTAAAACTGATGGCCCCATGGCGTAGACCATCTCGGTAGAATAAGCAGGAGTCGAGGGCGCAAGTTTTGACCCTTCTGGAGACAGTACTTAGTGTTTCTAATATCTGACTGGGGTACTACCTGCATTCTGCTTACTAAACTAGGGGTAAGCAGTGAGATAGGCTGGTCTGCTTCGAATAAGGGCAAGCCTAAGCGCCGCTTTCATGATCCGCAAGTTTTCAATTTGACAAGAAGTAGTATCGAGACATTATGTGTTATATATATATATATATATATATATATATATATATATATATATATATATATATATATATATATATATACAGTATATATATATACATACACATATATATGTATGTATGTGTGTGTGCGTTTGTTGAATACGTTTATAATTCTTAGACTCGAGCAGGACTAAGACTACGGAGATAGAAAGAGTTGTAGGGGATATGAAATAGGAGTATTGAAGCGGAAAGGTTTTAGTAGAGGGGGAGTGTGGATGAGCCTTCTTTAAAGGCACATGATGAGGTGGGAGTGCACTGGGGCACTGAGGTCACCCCAGATTCTTCAGTATTTATTTATAGTAAATATGGCATCGATGGCTGTCTTTCTCTTGAGCCTCCCCCCATTATAGGCCTACTTTTGATTATTACTGAAATATTGAATGTACATGAGAAGGGTGGAAGGGCATGCACTCTTAGAAAATAATGAATACAATTGAGAAATATAAAGAGGTTTTAATATAAAGAAAATGATTGAAAAATTAGAAAAATAACAAATGTTTTTAGGAAAATTAAGAGTTACATAGCGAGATATTACAAGGCTGTTGGCAGTACAAATTTAAACTACAAACATATTATTGGAATGTCTTTAATCTTTCTTAGGATGAAAAGCTCTCAGAAATGTGACACATATATATACTCGTAGTTTGCTGTTATATTCCCCCCTGTAAAGGCCTGTGTGAGTGACCAACACGCATGCGCAGTCACATCTGCCTATCAGCTGTTCTAACTGAGCAGCATCTGTGTTGAATCACCTTTTTAGAATAAGGGAGGAGAGGCCAAACAGGCCTCGTGATTTAGGAAGGCTTCTGGCTCATGCGTCCTTTTCAGGGCCTTTGATGCTCATCCATCATTTACAGGCTTTCGGTTTAAGGGAAGACAGGCTTCTTCGTGCTTAGAATTTTCTTTTTATTATTATTTACATCAGAGGCCGACAACACGGTGTTATTTTATCTAAGAAGAATATTAAGAGTTATACATTTACACAGAGATATAACAGATAAATAGATAATATTTAAATATATTTAGAAGAAAAGAACAGAAAAGGGCGTCTGGTGGAGGGACGAACAAAAGGAAGAAAATGAATGAAGAGGGAGGAGAATAAAACAAGGAGAGGGCGAATGGGAACCAACTGATTGTCTCTTGCTTGACTGCCCCGTTGATGATATTATAGTGTCAAGTGTCCCGGCGCAGACTTTTAAGACTACGGTTGATGCACACTGCGGATTTCATCAGGTAGTCTTGGACGAAGAAAGTCGAAAGCTTACGACTTTCATAACCCCTTGGGGTGGGGGTGTCATTATTGTCGCACACCCATGGGCCACTGCTCTGCCCCGGACGCATACACCAAAAGATTTGATGATGTAATTGTGGATATCCCGAGGAAGTTTAAATGTATTGATGATATATTGTTGCATGATTCTAGCATAGAAGAAGCTTCCTGGCATACTTTTCATTTATTGTTGCCATGTGAGAGGAATGGTGTAACTCTTAACCCACATAAATTCCAGTTTTGTCAGAGGGCCGTGAATTTTGTGGGCTATAATGTTGGGTGGGATAAACATCTGCCTTCGGAGGATAAACTGGCTGCTATAAAGAAGTTCCCAATGCCTGACCAGCCCACCATATCCGATATTCGGTCGTGGTTTGGGCTGGTCAATCAGTTTGCTCCCTTCGTTGCAACGGCGCCTGTTATGGCACCATTTCGGGAATAATTGAAAAAGGGGGCCAGTAAAAAGGTGTACTGGGATGAAATTTTGATGTCTAAATTTGAATATGCTAAACCTGATGTTTGTAGATTAATATCTGAAGGTCTTCATTATTATGATAAGACAAGACCAACTATTGTTATGACTGACTGAAGTGAAGAAGGGATGGGCTCTGTTGTATTACAGCAATACTGTTCTTGCATATGTCATGATGTACCTTTCTGTTGTCAGGGGTTGGAAGCTAGCCCTGTGTGGCAGCAGGCACCTTTCAAAAGAGGAATTGAACTACGCCCTTATCGATGGGGAGGCGGCGGCTGTGGTCTGGTGTCTGAAAAAAGCTCGTCTCTTTTTGCTGGGCTGCCCTGACCTACTTCTAGTAACAGACCATCGCCCTTTGGTTAAGTTGTTTGGCGATCGGGAATTGAGGCACATTGAGAATCCCAGACTGTTCTGTTTGAAAAAAAAAAAACCCTCAGGATAAATTCTCAGTGAAATACGTGGCAGGTAAAAAAAAAGAAAAATACTGAACGGTGACACCTTGTGCCAGTACCTAGTCTAAAGGCATCGCCGAGCGAGATAGATATGGAGGAAGCAGAAGAGGTATATATGCGGGATAACGTCTGCGGCAATGATCGCGTCATTCCGTGACGTGGATAGTAACGTCATATTAATCGACAGTGGAGATGTTGCGAAAATTGCTAGCAAAGATGATGATTATCAGTTGTTACTGAGCAGGGTAAGAGACGACAACTGGCCAGTAAGTAGGAATATGGGTGAGCCTGCATTAAAGCCATACTTTCCGGTAAGGGAACGGCTTAGCTATATCAATGGACTGGTCACTTATGCTTTCGACGAGGGGCACTTACGTTTGGTAGTGCCGCGAGCCCTGAGAGAAACTGTGGCACGTAACCTACACTCAGGCCACCAAGGCGCTGATTCAGTGTTGCGTAGGGCACGGCAGTTGGTGTATTGGCCTGGGATGGAGGCAGATGTAATGTTTCAGAGTCTAAATGTACGACGTGCAATGAGAATTCGCCATCCCAACAACGAGAACCATTCATTCCCACCCAACCGCCAGTGTATCCTTTTCAGAAAACTGTAGCAGATTTCTTTCAGTTAGATAATAAATGCTATTTAGCATATGCAGACAGATTAACAGGGTGGCTGGAACTGCCGCACTTCGGCAATGGTGTGACCTCATCGAAGATCATCCCCGTTTTGCGGAGGTGGTTTTGCCGTTGGGGGACCCCGAGGAGATATCCACTGATGGGGGGACGAACTTGGCGAGTGCTGAGATGTTAGACTTTTATAAGCGATGGGGGGTGCAGTCACGTATCTCGTCAGCACAATACTCCCAATCGAATGGGCGAGCTGAGGCGGCCGTGCGCTTTGCTAAGCGTATGATAAGGGACAATGTTAGGGGTGACGGTAGCCTAGACACCGGTGCCACAGCAAAAGCCCTTATGCAATACAGAAATACTCCCTAAGAGATGTAGACAAGTCCCCCGTGCAATTAACGTTGGGGAGGCAGTTGCGGGACTCGATCCCAGTGGCGAATGAATTCTTGCTTTTGGATAATCATTGGATGACGACGATACGAGAGAAAGAAAAAGCTATGGTCAAAACTTCTCAGAAAGAGAAAGAATTATATGACCTGCATGCAAAGCAGTTGCCATACCTACGTGTAGGCAACCAAGTCCTGGTACAGGATGTAGTCAGTAAGAAGTGGGATCGACCGGGGTTGGTAATGGAAAGACTCCCATGTAGACAGTATTTAATCAAAATAGATGGGACTGGCAGAATGTCGAGGAGAAATCGCCGCCACTTGAAATACATAACAGCAAAGAGCCAGTGCCCTACTATAGAACCAGCTGGGGCAGTGCCACGTACCCAGGACCAGGAGGTATATGCTGGCCACGGCAGCCCCCCGCCCCATCGTAGGCGTAGTTCAAGGCCAACTAAACGCCCAGCTTAGATGAAGGACTACGAAGGTGGAAAATAGACTGCATTCTGTTCGCTGAGCTATTATTAAGTTTTGCTTCGATTAACCATTCCTTGCTGATTTTCTTTCTTTATTTTGCCTCTTCTTGATTATGATATCCTTTGTTTGTCTCTAATTTCGAATTTTAATTATACCTATGCTTTGCGGTAATACGTAGCTTGTTGTGGGGCGGGGGCGGATGTAGGATAAGTGTGTATCATGTTACTGATATCAGTAATACTACTGAATCGAATGTTATGTCTATGGTCAGCAACACATTACCTAACTCCGTCCGCGCCAAGATTTAGGCGCGAACGTCAGTTGCCCTGTACCCACCTTGGGATTAAGACGCTTCTGTAATAAGCCGTCAACACGGGAATAGTGCCTCTTACTTACCCTGCCCACAGAGTATCCTATACTCTTCATTTGATTTTCCTTCCCGGCGGCGAATTGTTTCTGTGGTTGAATGCCCCCGTGACAATAATCGGTGGGATTTCGCCCCGCAAATGTTGCTCGATGTTGTCTAACCAGTTTTGCCAGACGGGCGGAGGGGAGAGCAAGCTGAAATTACGCAGGAGTTTTGATTTCACTCTTACTTTTTGCTTAATAATTATTCGATCCTATCTAGCTGCCTGTCTGTTTTATTCGTCCTTTTCAGTCTTTATTAGTGTTTTTAGTAGGGATTTGATTTTATGCGATAAATCTATGGTATGAATTAACCGAGATTTTTGTATATTCCAGTTTAGTTATTTATCTATTTATTTATATATTTATTTATTTACTTATTTATTGTTCTTGCTTGCGTTTCTCTCTGGCTTCCATATCACTTTTATTTGCTTGTCTGTTTGTCTGCTCGGGTTTCACTTCCCGTCTTTATTACAGTGTGCTGCCTTTTCACTCAAAATGAAACGTTTAATGAAGTTCAAGATAATATATTATGTCCGTGAAGGAATTTGTATAAATTTCAGCTGACAAAAATACAAACAGATAAGTTTCTTTTAGCCTCTGGTTTCAAATTAAGGTGAAAACAAAAAATGTGAAAATATCTTGAAAATTCATTCGTTTTTCAAATCTTACTGGAGTTAATCTGATTTTTACACTTGACATTTTAACTTCGACTCCTTTATATGTATTTGCATAAAATTAAACTTCTGACTTCCTGTATTGAGCTTTGTGATTACGAGAAATTTTCTGTGTTATGTCACACACGGAAATCAGTCTTCTGTACCACAGGAAAGTCTTTCCTGCTTTGTTGTAATGAACTGGAGTTTAAATTGACGGTCCTGAACCTCTTGTTTAAAGAAAATGACTAGATTAGATACAGAAATGCGTATTTTCAGACTCGTCCAAGCACTGTACTGTATTTATTTCACACGATTTCTGTAAGGCTCACGTCCAAGTTTGCTGTCTTCAGTTTTGGTTTACATGGAATAAAAAAGACGTCCTACGCTCTCTCTCTCTCTCTCTCTCTCTCTCTCTCTCTCTCTCTCTCTCTCTCTCTTTGTAGATGCCTTACAATTTTGCCTGAATAACTTCAAATTCCTCATCTTTGCATTTACACACTCCCCTCCATTCTCCCTTCCCAGCATTTCCCCTCCCCCTCCCCCTCCCCCTCCCCCCTGGTGTCCTTCATCTCTCTCGACTTGATTCAATGCCTTTTCCGCTGCTCTTGTACGAACAGTCAACACCTGCCTTCTCCGCAACCCCGCCCCTCCAAACCTCCCCAACACACACACCCCTTGCCTCTTACTATTTTCCTGACAACGTAAAATCATTCGTTCATTCCCTCATTCATTTATTCATTCATTCATTCATCCATTCATTCATTCCCATTGACTCGAAGTGAACGCCAGTCATCCGTTGTCATTTGCCATTTTTATTCATATTTTCTTGGTTCGTTGACGGATGAATTACACGAGGTGTCATTAATATGCTTTGGGTCCTTTGACACTT
Organism: Macrobrachium rosenbergii; assembly: GCF_040412425.1. Lineage (NCBI taxonomy): Eukaryota > Metazoa > Arthropoda > Malacostraca > Decapoda > Palaemonidae > Macrobrachium > Macrobrachium rosenbergii. Next base: position 888,002 of record NW_027100727.1, read on the forward strand.
TGCAAAATAGATCGTTCATTTTTTCAGTATTTCTCCACATGATTTCGTTTATTTCTTTTATTTTAAGCTGTTTTTGTGAGGTTATAGTTCCAAGTTTTATCTTCAGTCGTAAATTCATTAGAAACTTTGTGTGTTACTTTAAATGGTCATGTGTTCTGGGACAAAATTTGACCTTGGTTTTAAACGTTTGAACGCTTCATTTGCAATTAGGACAGTAAAGAGGGAAAATTCGCTTAATCAGAGAGAGAGAGAGAGAGAGAGAGAGAGAGAGAGAGAGAGAGAGAGAGAGAGAGAGAGACTGGAAAAGTATTTTCCTCTTGACGCAGTAATAAATTTCCCTTTTCAATGGACAAAAAAAGAAAAAATCTATCCGGAAATAATTTGGGGCGTTACCGTCCCGTCAGTAGAGCTCAAACTGGTTCACTTTGTTCACTTTGTTTGGTTTTATGTGGAGCCCTCCACAGGAATAATTCCCTCTCTGGCGGGCCCCTGTACGTTTTCAAAATAAGGTGCTTCTTATATATTTTATAATTGTCTTGCAGTGTTTTCTCGTCAGTATCGTAGCTCCTGCAGAATAGGAGAGTCTTTAGTTCCCTTTTAAATTTGCTTTCTTTTTGTATGCTCTTCACTTCAGGTGGTATTTTGTTGTACAGTCTTGGTGCACAGTGTACAAATGCTCTCTCTCTCTCTGACTTACAATTTGTTCTAGGTTCAAATAGCCTATATGCTTCACTTGCATGTCTAATAATGTTAGTTTTTGTTTCCTAAGGACTGTATGTTTATTAAACTGCATAGAAGATTATTAGTCAAAGCCATGATCCGCATTATTTTTCACCTTTGACAAATTCTTTATACGCTGTGCACTTATTGCCATCACATGTTTTATGTTTAGTATCACTATGGCCTTTCTTTCCACAGTTTTTACACTTGAAGATACTTCTAGCACATTCATTTGATTTGAGATTTTCACTCATACCCTCATAATTTCCATACTTTCCGTTAGTTTACATGACGTGGACTAGTTTTGTTTTAGGAATAAGGCAGCAAAATGTCTGGGAAAAAATCTGTAGACATTCGTTCATCGAATTTAAGAACCG